>NW_016163911.1:0-34128 GCF_001687245.7 Rhagoletis zephyria | reverse complement strand
GGTACCACTGACGGCGCCACCTTTGTTCGCTGCACCGTGATGTACGTTCTTTGTTTTCAAACAAATTTACATTCTATTACAACTTTGAAGTGCTGTCAAGTTTCACAATTACAATACAGAAACCGCGAATCTGGTTATATTGGCTAAAATCTGTCAATTTTTTCGTTTGAATGGCAACTTAGCTCCATCGGCTTATTCCTTTCTTTTCAATTTGTCAAATCAATTGAACGTCGGATTAAGAAAAAGTGTTTTAATTAGTGGAAAAGGTTAAAATATCTGTTGAAATCAAGTGAACTCCACAATTATGAGTGAAACTATCAACACTAGTACACAGTTTCCGCAATTTGAAAAGCCAACAGTGCAATTCAATGAAAATGGCTGGGGCCCATGTGAACTACCGGAAACTTTTCGTGATATGCCATACCAGCCGTTTAGTAAGAGCGATCGTTTAGGAAAGATTTGTGATTGGACCAGTAGCTCCAATAACGAAAAGAAGTACCAAAGTAAGTTTTGGTCAAAAGATTGCATCAAAATTGTTAAGCAGACTTTTGTCTTTAATGTGAGGTTATGTGCAAATCTGTTGGTGAATCGTGGCAGCCATATTCATTTCCCTCAAAAGGGAAACGTCAAATGGGTACTTTTTTACCACTGCCAAATCGCATAAAGAGAACAAAAACAGCTGTAATTGCAGTCGCTTTTGTTTACAGAGGTTTTGTGGCATTTTTAAAATGCACTATTTTCGGGTTGATTTTATTTGAGGCCAACGGAAAATTATACAAAATTGGTATCAGGTGAAAAGGAGGTTCTATATTATATATAACTTCGGTAAAAAAATTTAGGAAATCTTTAGCTATTTGTTCAACGATTTAGGGGAGGGGGTTCGAGGCTGAAGGGCTGAACGAACACCTTTTGCAGAGATATTTCGTGAATATTTTTTGTTTGACAGCTCAGCTCGGAAACTTGCAAAAAATACCATATTTCCATCCGACATTATTAATAAATTAGTGCACAGATATAGTAAATTTTATGTTTGCAATAAAGCTGGAACTGTTGTCTACAAGTGTGTGTAAAAGGTTTTTGATTCGATTCAGGCGTTTGGGCACAGCAACCCAAAATCGTTGTACAAACTCATAGAGTTAAAACGTGAATTTTTGGAAATATTTAGCTATTATAATAAAAACTAAGTTATTGCTTTTTCTTAAAATTGCAAACCTTTTACTTCAATTTTGTTTGAATATATCGAGTAAAAGGTCTGAAATTTTAAGAAAAACAATTGCTTCTTTTTCATCCATATGGCCCAATGAATAGGTAAATTACTAAACAAACCAATAAATCCTAAATTCAGGCAGGCTGTGCAATTCACTTCCGAGTGAATTTCAACCAAAGTTACTTTGTATTCAAATTTAACAGGGGAAGTGTTTTGCATAGTAACTACCATATGCAACCATATCATTTATTAACCACTAATTTTTTATTTACTTAAGTATATACATATATAATATACAAACTATTCATTACTATTAATTTTAATTTTGCAGATAAGTACGCTTCATCCTTTGGTACCGGAAGCCAATATGCTTATTACCATGAAGAGGATGAAACTACTTTCCATTTGGTAGATACCGCACGCGTGCAGAAGCCGCCACATCAACGTGGACGTTTCCGTTCGAACATGCGTAACAACAGGTGTTTTTATACAATTTACACTTATTATAACTTGTGTGTATATCTATGCATTCTTTAACAAAACCAGGTCAGCGCGTGGTCGCAATCAACGCGGCGGCATGAATTCTGGTATGACCACTTTGGGTGGTAAAAATGTCAAGGCCCGGGATCCTCGACGTGGTATGGGCAAGAAGTTTGGGTCACGTGGTGTGCCACCTAAGATACGTGAGTCGTCGGTTGCTGTACGCTCAGATTGGACATCGATTGAGGAAATGGACTTCCCACGGTTAATGAAGTTATCTTTGCCTAATATCAAAGAGGGTGAGGATATAATCACCTGTGGTACACTCGAGTACTATGACAAGACCTACGATCGTATCAATGTTAAAAATGAAAAGCCGTTGCAGAAAATTGACCGCATTGTTCACACTGTCACCACCACCGACGATCCTGTAATCCGTCGTTTATCCAAAACTGTGGGTAATGTGTTTGCTACTGACGCCATTTTGGCGACCATCATGTGTTCAACACGTTCAAATTACTCGTGGGATATTGTAATTGAAAAGTTTGGTAAGTATATATTTAACCGAAATATAACTGTATGTAGGTATTTGTAGGTGAAACTCCCCGTTTATATTTGTATTTTAGGTGATAAAATCTTCATGGATAAACGCGACAATACTGAATTCGATTTGCTGACGGTTAATGAGACATCAGTGGAGCCACCAACTGACGATGATAGCTCACCCAATTCACCACGTAATTTGGCAATTGAAGCTACATTCATAAACCACAATTTCAGCCAGCAAGTATTGAAAACCGGCGAAAAGGAACCCAAGTATAAGTTTCAGGAGGCAAATCCATTTATTACTGAAGATGAAGATGTGGAAGTTGCAAGTGTTGGTTATCGCTATAAGAAATGGAATTTGGGTAGCGATATTGTAAGTGTAGATAATTTAAAATCAAATCATTAAATGTAACTTATGCAAAATCAATCCCGACAGGTTTTAGTGGCTCGTTGTGAACACGACGGTGTGCTGCAGTCACCAAATGGTGAACCACAATTTTTATCGATTAAGGCGCTAAACGAATGGGATTCGAAGTTAGCGAATGGTGTTGAATGGCGTCAGAAATTAGATACCCAAAGAGGTGCTGTATTGGCGAACGAGTTGCGCAACAATGCCTGCAAACTGGCCAAATGGACTGTACAAGCTGCGCTTGCCGGCTCCGATCAGTTGAAACTAGGTTATGTTTCACGAAGCAATCCACGCGATCCCTCTAAACATGTTATACTTGGAACACAGCAATTCAAACCACATGAGTTCGCAACCCAAATTAATTTAAGTATGGATAACGCTTGGGGAGTGCTGCGTTGCATCATCGATATCGTGATGAAACAAAAGGATGGCAAATATCTGATTATGAAGGATCCCAACAAGCCAATGATTCGCTTGTACGATATTCCAGACAATACGTTCGATAGCGATGATTCCGATGACGGCGAGGGAGATGATGGTGAAGCTTTTCAACCAGTTTATACATACGGAAACAATAAAAGGATTTAAATTTAAAGCACAACAAAAGTAAATTAAGTGTATGTGTATGTAGTGGATGTGTGCGATTCAATTGTTAGTTCCTTGATAAGAGAAAAGCCAGCATCTAGATTGCAACACACGCATTTTTTATATAAAATTATAATATTCAAACTATCTTGTTAACCGTAGTTATTTATAACAGCTAAAAACAACTCGTACATAACCATTTTGGATAACTCAAATAGCACAGATTTGAAAAACAACAAAGGTATATTAATCAACTATTATATCCATGCCGCAGAAAATAAGAAATAATCGCCTATTTTTAGTACTATTAGATATTTGGAATAAAACAAATGAACAACGCAGAAGATAGGCGTCGAAAAAATGCCAGTTCTTTTATTTTAAAAATATATTTAAGGATCGCGAAATGCCGGGCCAGTTTATAATTTGGAAGTGATCGAATTTCCGAAAAAAGTCGTGAGGGAAGTAGTTCAGAATCAAATCTTAAAAAAAAAANAGTGATCGAATTTCCGAAAAAAGTCGTGAGGGAAGTAGTTCAGAATCAAATCTTAAAAAAAAATGCGCGCAGGCTATTAAAGACGTGGTTTCAAGTGCACATTTTTATCAATACTTGTTTTTATCATTTGCATTATCACAAATCTGGCAGCCGCTGGTTTTTACCGATAAGTCTAGGCTTATTAAATATGGCAGTCACGTTTTGTTTTCATTGATACATACCTTTGTACGTATTCCTACTATATACAAATCTAAGTTATAAAGAAAACTATAGCCTTCTCTGTATAGTTAAGGTATTTAGATAATTTTTGAGCTTCTATTTAAATGGTGGGTCGTCTACGTACATATATGTAAGTATGCTCTTCGATATGAGAAGCGTAATCAGCTGAGGAATTTTTCATACTTTATTGTCGCTAGTGGTGTAAATTTTTTTTATATTTCTCTTGAACTTGTGTGGGTGAATTTTCCCCAATTCAGCGAACTTATTAAAAGTCTATAATTGTATGTAAATATCTGCTACAAAACATATGTATGTAGGTAATTACTCAGCACCGCATAACCTATTGACTATTTCGCTGATCAAGGGGCCGCTATGAGCGTAGCTGCACACTTGTGTTCAGTTAGATTTACTCTCGCATTCGCATTTCTTATCGCCAATGCAACGGTTGCGCTAACGACGATCAATTCGACGACGCCAAGAGGACGGCATGACGCTTAACTGCTACACTAAGCAAGAATGCAATGATAATTTCCGTTGGGTTTTTCTTTTTATTTCGAAAACCAAAAGCTCCAAGGTGTTGAGCTGCATTCAAATTCAAATCATCGATTGCGTTTAGTGTTGCGAGTGAGTGGTGTTGAGTGTGGACGTGTTTGGAAGATCACAACCCATACTATTAATGCAAAAAGACATTAAAAATTATTCGATTATTCTAAATAGAAGTTTATTTGCTTTTAGTAAAATGTTTAAATTGGTTTTCGCACGCGCAATAGTTCCGTTACTGTTGTTTTTGTACGTTACAACTGGCGTAGGTACGTTATTCACATATTCAATTAGTCAACGCATTAATTTGTGTGGGCTTAATTTATTCATGACAAGCGATCTAACTTTTTTTAATAGCCGGTGTTAGCTATGGCCGTTGTGAGTCACAATTCAACAGCAAAGGCATCTGCGTGCAGCTGGCCGATTGTCAATATATTTTGGATATTCTTTCAGGAGATTTGAATGAGGAAGTAGAGGAAACATTACGGAAGAGTCAGTGTGGTTATGATAACACGTTCACAGAGAAAATGCACAGAATTGTGGTGAGTAGGAAATTAAACAGATGACATGGAAGAGTTTGGAATATAGATTTAAACTAAAGGGTTCATTCAAAAATTTTAAAAGGGAACCTGTTTGCTTAAAACTACATAGATGCTCAATACATACATACATATCTGTGTTCGTATGGAATAGTAGCTTATGTCAGGAAGCTAGCTTTAGTATAATGCAGCATTCCCTTTATTCTTTAAACAACAAGTAATTTTTTGATGAGACTTAATGGGAACATTGTCTTGCTAGTATCGGAATTATTTCTTGCATATTTATTTGCCAAAAGTTTTTCAACGGCTCGGCGCCAGTGAGTCATTCGCAAACGAATGCTGCGAATGCCGCATTATACTAAAGCCAGCCTTTCGACATAAGCTACTATTCCATACGAACACGGATAGGTACCAGAGTATCCAAATAAATATAATTAGGTTATCCGGAAATTCTAAACAGTATTTAAATGGATTCGAAAAAATGTTCTTAAAATTACATAATCAAAAAAATAAATAATAGAACACTTCATTAAGACTCAAATAGTAGTTATTTTAGTTAATTTTTTAGATTCAAGCATCGGGGTATATGTAAGTATACATATACACAATTCGGATAACCAGATAGGTATCAACACTAGGGTGGTCCAAAATAAGTATGGTTGGATTTTTAATCTCTCTCTCTCTCACCCCCTAGGATTGTTCTATATCGAAAAATGTATAACTATTTTTTATTTTGATAATAACACTGGTTTTTAGCAAAAATGTTCAATGGATGCCACTATCCAATTCCTATAAAGAATTGCTCGCTGATTTCGCAAATCGACTTCATTTTTTTTTGCATGGATAAGTTTTCAATTTACCGTTATTTCGATTAAAACAAAAAGTGGTTACACTTAATAACGTAGATCTTGCGAACCAATTTAACAATCTTAATATCAAATACGGCAAATTCAAGCTAACAAAATTCTATATAGACCGTGTATATATCACATTTCGATAGGCCTGATAGTTTCTGACAAATTAATTAATAATTCCAAGATTTTATTTTTTTCATGAAAATATGAAAAAAAAAATTTAACAAAAGAAAAACTTAAAAAATAAAAGGTTTTGTGTAAAATTTTTGCCTTTGTGCTAAACCCTGTTCTGTTACAAAAAAATCAAGCTACTAATGAAGAAAATCGATGGATAAATAAAGAAGTAATGAGTGGTCAAATGAAAATGCACAAAGATTTTTTCATTAGTAACTTGATTTGTTTGTAAAAGAGCAGGCTTTAGCACAACTGCAAGAATTTGAAACAGAAGCTGTTAGTTTTTATTACCTTCCTTTTATTAGCTCGGGATGTAATATTGATGCGCCTAAAAGATGCAGCGATTTCTATTCTCAAGTTACATACCTGATGACAGTACGAATGGGAATTATAATAGGTAGGTTTTAGTTTTTTAACTATATTTTTTATTTAAAATTTGATTATCTCGAAAACGTATCCATGGAATACAAAATTAACTTGATTTTTGGAATCAGCGGGCGATTATACATACAAATGGGATAGTGACGTCTG
The DNA here is from genome assembly GCF_001687245.7 of Rhagoletis zephyria. Lineage (NCBI taxonomy): Eukaryota > Metazoa > Arthropoda > Insecta > Diptera > Tephritidae > Rhagoletis > Rhagoletis zephyria. The sequence goes on along the minus strand of NW_016163911.1, from coordinate 27,551 downwards.
GAGAAAAAAAAACAGATTAAATTTGTGATTCAGTGTATTTAGAGGTCGCTCAAAGCGCTCAAAGTTTTCTATATATTTTATGTATATGGGGAAACAACAACTTTTTGTAGAGATGGTATGGAATTCTTGAAAATCAATATTTCTTTGTCGGAAAACTCTGGCTCTCTTCAGGAGACTTCAAATAACCACACCCAATTGTTTATTTAACCATTTTTAATACTAAAGATTTTTTGTTTATCCCCCCATTTTCTGGGGGTTTTAGCGGATCTATAAACTACAACAAAAAAAGGCAAAATTACCCACCAAAAACTAAAAATCGAAAACATTTTACATAGCGCACTTTGCAAATGGACTACTCATATGTCAGTCGATAATTACACAGCTTAGCAACTTTTTTAAGACCCAAAAACGGGAAAAAATCTCTTAAGCTTAGTCGATTTCCATTTCACGCCATCATTCTACATAACCTCAAAAATAAGAATCAAAAATTTTGTACGCCCATCATGCGAATTAATCATAGCGCTTTGGACAGAAGCATCATTTTGATATTAAACAAAATGGTTTTGAAAGCTAATGTAATTGCCTTTCATGAAAAAGTATTGCCATTGAGCCAGAATTACTCCTTGACCTTAAAAAAATTGGTCAAAAATAGTGTTCTTCGAAAAAACAATATGCAAGATGTTTTTGTATTTTTATTATACTTCTTCTTGTTATTTATTGGCACTGTAACAGCACGCCAGTCGTTTCTTTTCTGTGCCAACTGACGCCGATTGGAAATGCCAAATGAAGCCAAGTCCTTCTCCACCTGGTCTTTCCAACGCAGAGCAGGCCTTCCTCTTCCTCTGTTACCAGCATCGCGGCCGGCGTTTAATACTTTCAGAGCAGGAGCGTTTGTATCCATTCGAACGCTATGGCCAAGCCAGCGGAGCCCCTGAATCTTAATTCGCAGCACCATTTCTATATCGTTGTAAAGCTCATACAGCTCATCGTTAAATCGTCTGCGGTATTCGCCATCGCCAACGCGTAAAGGTCCGAAAATCTTTCGCAGAATCTTTCTCATCATCAGATGTATTCATTGTCCCTACCTCCGCGCTCCGGCTCGGAGACATCCTTCCCAGTTACGATAGAGCTGATGGTATTGCTCAACGTAATTTTATACAGCCGTATTAGTTTCGCGGGGATACCAAATCCATTGGATCCGCCATTTTCTATTTCGAAAATCTGACATCAGGTTTGAAATCAGCGACCTCGAAAACCCCCTATTTATATGAGTTTCTGGAGAAATGGAAAAATTTTAAAATTTGGTCACCATATTGAATCCGCCGAATTTGGCGTGTAATTGGAAAGGGATCGGTCCAATCAACCCTGACCGTAAAATAGTCCTGGACTAGTCCAATTTTGGAGATTTTTTTCGTTGGAGTAAGATTGCATTCTGCACTTCACAGATGCTTTTTCATAATTCGGAAACGCACAAAAAAAATTTTCATTTTATAACCATGTTGCCTCTGATGGCATTTGAACCCGGCTAACTAACAAATAGTGGGAAGAATCTCTGCGCCTGAGCTACAGCCACGCATGTAAATGTGTGTTCAAATGTTCATTTTGCATCAAAGCCAGACCAAGCGTTTGGGACATTTACATTTTTTTCTTATTGAATTGCTAGACAACACCACCCTGTCACTGCCAAACTGTACTTTGCGTCTATCTCTAGATCGATTCCTTGAGAACTGGTCCAAAGCTGACATTACCGATGCCAGCAAATGTCCAATTCTGACCAGTCAAATTTGAACCAGTGAAGTACTGGTCATTTACGGAAACTTGGTCGCGTTATTGCTGCAGGGACGATTCGTTTTGAGAAAGTTTCTGTTTTTCCAACCTTTAAATATAAAGTGAGCTTTAAACTTAAAGGTTACTTGAGAAAACGGCTCTTAGTTCATAAATCTTGCATTGAGAAGAATAGTCTCAGTGGAAGTTTGCTATTGCCTGCCAAGAACGACCGCTCTTAGAATAAACATTTTCTATTTTTAGATGTTGCTTGCAACAGGGATCGAACCTTCAAATCGATGACCCCAGCCACTTTATCTCAACAGGTCGTTGGCCTTTAATTTATCTTATCTTAAGCGTTGTGCGATAAACTATTTTAACTCTATGAATTATCTTAACTTTATACTTACTCAACATGGCACGAGTGGCTCATCTTATTTAAGCGTTGTCTGACAAGCTCGAAAGTACCTATTTACTTTGTCTTATTATTAAACAATTAAGTGATGAAGTTCCTTTTTGTATCTTCTTCATTTTCTGCATGTACAGGTTTGTTGCCCTGAAAAATCCTTGCAAAATACGAGTACTAGAACCGATATGCAGCTAGCCAACGTACAGCCTGGCAATGTGCTCCCCTCCGCTGGCGAATGTGGCACCTCGCTGTCTGAGTTCATCTACGGCGGCAATAAGACACGTATCTTGGACTACCCCTGGATGGCATTAATTCGCTATAAAACACGTGAGTAGTAGTACGTAATAAAATTTTATAACCGAGCTTTTAATGTTTTTTGGGAATCCCGTTTTCCTCTTTCCACTATAGGCGGCAATCAGCTTGAATTTCTCTGTGGTGGTAGTCTTATAAATTCTCGCTATGTGCTCACTGCGGCGCATTGCCGTAATCAGACGGAGGAGCGAACACTTCACAGCGTCCGTTTGGGTGAATGGGATCTAAGAACCAATCCGGATTGTGAAATAGATGTGCGTGGCAAGGAGTCATGTGCTCCGCCCTTTATAGAATTGGGTATAGAACGAGCCATATCACACCCAAAATATGTGAGCAGCTCAAACGAACAATTCTATGATGTAGCTCTATTGCGTCTGGAAGAGAGTGTATCCTACAGTGATTTTATACGTCCGATCTGTTTACCCGTGGCTCAAGAGTTGTGTGACAGCATGTTCGTAAACTCTACCATGGAAGTAGCTGGTTGGGGTGCAACCGATAAACCCAAAGCAATCTCATCGCCACTGAAATTGGCAATTTCTGTGAAGGTGTGGGAAACGAAGGATTGTGGAAATATTTATAAATCTTTAAATCGACACATTGATGGTACGCACCACTTGTGCGCTGGTGGCGTTAGTGGGATTGATGCGTGTCGTGGAGACTCCGGAGGTCCATTGATGTTACCTGAGGTGCTGAATAATCGTATTGTATATTTTGCAACGGGAATTATATCGTTTGGTCCCAAGCCGTGCGGTTTCGATGGCTGGCCGGGAGTTTACGCACGTGTGGGTACCTATATTGATTGGATAAAAAGCGTGATAGAGAAATGATAATTAAGTTGTTGAGTATTTATTAAAGATGCAGCTTAAGTTCGCAAGTTTTATTTACTCGGGAAATTACTTACTCCTATAGGCGGCATACACCATGCGTCTGACTTTCATCATTTGAGTCATTTGTGTACTTGTTGACTCGCCTTCGACTACACACAGTTGAATCATTCAGAGTTATTCCAGGAGTCATGTCGGTGTAACTAAGGCATATTTATTTTTACAAACACATCCAAACCGACTCACTATGACTACAATATTTATTTTAAGGTAAAATATACCTATAATATATAAATATGTTATGTTTGTACTAAAATAATATTTCTGGAAAAAATCATCTTATAATAATAAAATGTAGTATGGAGAAATAAAATAGCAATAAGAAAAACAAATAGCTTTGAATATCATTAAGTCTACAAGAAGGAGTTAAGTAATTCTTCACCTCCATAATAAAGAAAGTTAGGCCAAGACAATATTTATTATGCTCTGAGGAAAAACTACACCAACATATAGCGTTTCGAATACAATGTTCCAGACTCCTTGATGTCTTTGCGAATCTAACTCTACTCCGCTTTTGCCCACGTACCAAAATCTCGAATGTTAGTGGGTGAAGGATGCGTCGTTTAAAAAGGATTACACATACATACATATTTACCTACATGTGTAGTCTACTCTAGGCTGATTCTGTCTGCTCATAAAAGGCTCTCTGCCCAGTCCTGATCTGAGGACAACTCGACATATAGTCAGATTGCTGGCTATCAAGTAACCCGTATCCATGGGCGTAGCCAGATAGGGGCAGGGGGGTGCTCGAGCCCCCCCTAACCTTCAAATTTCCCTTATATATATATAAAATAGTACCCTGAAATGCCAGCTTAATAGGGTCGAGCCGAAACCGACTTAAAAAAATATATATATATATATATTTCATGATCCAATGATCAGATCTAAACGATATTAGTATGGGACCACCTCTGAGATACTACCTTTCATGATGCAAAAAGAATTATCGAAATCGGTTCACGTGGTTCAAAATTATCCTTTTTTGGAAGTCGGTTAAAAAGAAGATTTGATCTCGCTCGCCATGAAGCTAGCCAAGACCTCAAAAAAAGTGAACATTGTAACACCTCTTTATAAAGCTTTGCATACAGAATACTCTTAAAGACTTTGGAAGACATCGAAATCATAACTCCTTTAAAAGTAAAGGAAACGGTGCCGTCTGACTTTGTTCTTCCAGTGCGGATAACAACACCAATTTTTGTTGGCGTTCGTCTGGCCATATTCAGTATAAGAATTGATGCTTTGCTTGAATAGCTCAGCGGATTACTATTCACATACTTCGGCCATCTTTCCTGTCGACCAGCATTTCAAGCTCTTTGCACTAACGTATTTCAGCCTTGCCCTTTTTTTATTATGGCGAAAACGTCTCGCTGCCCTATTCAACTCTCTATATCCAATGCCCTGTAAGCGTCTACAGCTGCTGTGAAGTCGATCAGTATCAGTCGGTTATGGGATGTTTCGTCGTAGAGGCCTACTCTGGTATTGAAATCGTCTAGCATGATTTTGATACCGATTTGATAAATGAGTTGCTTGAACGCCTAGTTTTTCTTTTCCGTCGAGGTGTGTGGCTAAACGCGGTCCATTTGGTGGATAGCGGTGATGCCAGCCTTAGCCTTCCCGTAGAAAGGTCTGAGCATGCTAGGAACTCAAACTTGGAATTACATCCCAACTGGCATGTCACGCAACGCCAAAACATCCGAAAGAAAAAAAGATGAGCACTGTATGGCGCGAGCACAATCTGCTGTAGCAACTGGATCTTTCGCCTGACTTTTTCCAAAAATGTATTGCAAACGCTTTTCAATTACTCCTCATTCATTTATAGTAGGAAGTACGATTTTACTTTTGACCATATATGTATGTATGTATTTGCCATCGGATTTAGCATCGGGAAATGTGGTCCTAAACGTAAATGAGTAGCTGATCCGTTATTACAAACATACTCTATTCCAGCATGGCGGGGTGTATTGTCGCATACAATGACCAAATCCGTCAAATCGTTGCCTAAGGTCCTGTCTCCACAGGAAAACACTGATGTCGTGATAATCATGTCACAAAATATATTACCAACGGACGGAAATATATGTCAGAGCTTATGGCTTGACAGCCATATTTTAATTTGATGGAAAGCGTGTTGGTGGTATCATCGAGGAAATATTGATACTAAATTCAAATAAGAAGCTGTTTCCTATTAACAGGTCTATTCTGCATGTTACCGAAGATTTTGTAACCGGAAAATTTTATTACCAAAAAATGTTACCAGTTCTTGTCACCGCGATTCTGGGTACGTTGGTAATGCAGTTAAAATATTCAGCAATTCAGCTATGAAGAGTTGGGCAAATTCTGGCATTGCATATTTCACGGGGCAATACTTTGTTACCAGCTTATGAGATGGTAAAAATATATATCGTTCATTCAGATACGTTGACTTAAAAACGAGTTACGAAATTTCAAAATTGAAACAATCGTTTCACTGTCCCGAAAATAATTCACAGGAGATTCGGAAAAAAAAGACTGTCGATTTTTTAGAATCAGTCTAATGTATGTATGTATGTACATAATTTTTGGCTTAAGGGAATATTGCTTATGGTAACAGATATAATACTTGTGGGTGTTTGTTATCATTTTCATGGTATCAAAATTAATAGAAAAAATATATATAATATCATATAATCATGATTATCTCAAAAGGCTAAAGTTGAATTAAAAAACTATAAATTCAGTTTGATTGGGAGAAAAGCAATGCTTCGCAATACAATTCAATGAATGTTTGTGTGTTTAGTTACATATGTATGTACATATGTATATACATATGCTTACAAATATACACCCCAAGGAAATTGCACCCCTCCAATCTTATCAATAATAATTTGTTTAAGAATATGTGTACATATTTATGTACGTTTAGATTTCTAACTAAACAAGAATAAAACAGGATTACGCTATCAATATTAGTGTTTACATACATACATATGTATGTAAAATTTACGTTCACACGGCGCAGTGAAAGGGCCGAAAAGAACAAACTTCTCAAGCTGCATACACACAAGCGTACTTATAAATATACATATGTCCATATGTATCAAAACTCAAAGCTAAATAAAATCCCAAAGCCACACTTAAGCTCGTCGAGCTTAGGCTCTGAGTGCGTACCTCAGTCTGACTCGGTTGGCGTTTGGAGGTGGAGGTTGTATGGTAGCGCTTTTAAAACGCGTCGGCAATTATTTGCGGAAACTGTGATTGGCTTACAAAAATATTCAATAAAATTTAATGAGATGTATTTATAATAAACTTATTATCGGAATCAGACATATAAACAGTTTTGTGTAAAAGTGTGAGGCTTTACATAAGTGAAATAAGGAAAAAATGTTTTTCCCCGTAGTGCCAATGTTTAGGCTTATCAAGCTGAGTATTGGCATCTGCGTTGCTCTTTACGTATTTGCCATAAATGCTGGTAGGTATCCAGTTCGACAATATCATTAGCAAAGATGTTCGCTATACATATGTACATACACAGTATACAGTAATCCAGATAGGCAAAACAAAAAATGTAAATACCCTGCAAACCATTTTTACAGAGTATTCTGAATTGTAGAGAAATTTTAAAGAATTCGTAAAGATCTCCTCCGATTTTTTGCCGAATTTTCTAAAATGAAATAAACTGTGCATACTTCGATTGTTTTGAGAAAGTGCGGAAGAAAATCGTAAAGATTCCAATATTTTCTTTCCGATTTTTTGCCGAATTTTCTAAGATGAAATGTACTGTGCACACTTCGATTCTTTTAGGAAATTTCGAAATAAAATCAATAACGTAATTATAATAATGTCACAATCGACATTGAAAATATAAACAAATTCTGACGCCCAAAAAAAATATACATCTTTTTGCGGTTTTGTGCTATAAACGCGTTTATTTATAAGAACCGAAAATTAAAAAAATAAGAACAAGCCAACAAGGTAAGTTTGATATTGCGATTATTGGGGAATTGATAACCTTCTCATTTTTTTTTTAAGTCGGTTAAAAATTTAGTTTACGTGTCTCGGCCTGTTTTTGCGTAATTTTAGCGTACCTACGCGTAATATGTATGCAGCTAAATAAGATTACTTTGTTCACAGACTCCTGTGTGCCTGCAGATGGGAATGCTAAGCTGGACAACACTGAAGCTATCATTAAAGGATTTTTCAACTCTACAAAGGACCTTCACGGAATTGTCGAGGACATGAGTCCAAACTTAATAGAATTATAAATTTATTAAATTTAACTTTTTTTCTAATTTTTACATTCAAAGCAAATATCAACCTTAAACATGTTGTATTTACCTTCTTTATACCATGAAATAGTTAGCTTTTACTACAATTTTAAATACTTACCTTTTGAACGCTTAAAATTTATATTTATCAGTTTATTGTACATTTACTTACCTTAAACCTTGAAAACTATTCTGAATTCTGAATTCTTTTGTAGCTAACATTAAGCTGCCTCATAGGCAACAAGCATTTTATAATTATTTGGTCGCTATCGTCGCAAACAGCCGGATAGTAATTGAAATCCCGCTCTCATACATTTCATATAGTATATAAACCGAATAAACTGTAGCGATTAATTTCCAAAAATTTCCGTGTTTAATTTCTTTCAGAAGGTTGGCAAAATATTCTTTAAGAAATCTATTCTAACTTTTCTTCAGAATGCTGAAAAAATATTCTTAGAGACATCTTTTAGAATTTTCCTTTAGAAATTGAACAAAATATATTTAAAGAAATCCTTTAGAATTTTCATTCAGAAATTTAACAAAATATTCCTAAAGAAATCTTTTAGAATTTTAGTTAAAAAGTCCTATAGATATTTCTTTACGAGTTCGTGTCAACCCCTTCATACGATTTTCTTTGAAAATTCGTAAAGAAATCATTACAGAATTCGAAACACATTTCCGAGTTTCTTTAAAATTTCGTTAAGATTTCGGGAACTTTGGTTTGCAGGGTATGCTTATTTGACAATTTATTTGAATGTATTGGTTGATATTTTTTCACAGTTGTCGTTTTCTTTAACCCAAATGAAATGAATTTCAATATTTTCTTATAGTGAAAACTATTTTCAAGTAACATAAAACAAAACAACGAGAAAAACAAAATTCCAAGCAAATCAGGCTTGCAGCGTAATCGATTATAACCGGATGCAGTTCCTACATAAGACATATCGTGTTCCGAATACAACTTTGAGTGAATAACGGTGGGCTGACTTTGGAAAATGGTCCCATAAATTAGGGGGTAAAACAAGTATTACTTAACTTAAAGGTAGAACTCTCTAATTTTCAAATATACAACTCTTATAGTGGAGACCTCCAAAGTTTTAATGAAATATGTACACAAAGTTATATATTGACGTTCGAACAAATTTGTATGTATTTGTATAAAATGTATATACACATATTCTTACATACATCTTTATCAAAATATTCAGAATGACGAAATGAATTGGTTCAGTCGTGTCTGTTTGTAAACAGCCTAACTCGAACAAAATTTATGTAGATATTTTAACGAAAGTCGGTGCCGAAGTTGCCTTTGGTATAATTTAGGTTAGTATTAAATTTTTGCGAAACCTGTCAATAACCACGACCACCTCCCATGTAGTAATCAACAATATTTTTGTTTTATTATATTTTTTACGAATTTCGCTGTCAAAATTTACATTTCAAATATATCAACAAACATTTGTGTGTACTTTTGCACCAGTCATTGCCTATGGGTTAATGACAAAAGAATCCTATACATGCACAATATTTCATGTATTAATTTTCAAATAAGCATCCCCGCAAACATATTCTGAGCGTTCAGAATATATGAGTCCGAAAGGTGTCCTAGGTAGGTAAGAAATATGAGTTTCAAAAACAAAAAATTTTTTACTCTTATATGAATCTTTTAGGATTCATATATGAGCCAAGTTATGAGCCAGCACCTTGTGCCAATATAAAAACAATAAAGATTTGAAATTTATATCTAAACTTGTTTATACAGAAATTGAAAATAATTAGAAAACAAAAAATGAACAAAATTTAGCTTCAGCTGCTGCTATTGAATGCATGTTGGAATGTGTATATGCATGTAAGTATGTATGTATGTTATTTGCAAGGACTTTTTGCGGAATGCCTTTGCAAATATAGTGAGTTGAATAAGACTCAAAGAGCAATCTAAAATAAGAGTCTGAATGTAGCAATTTATGAGGCCGATAAGGGTCTCAAAAAGAGTCATATATGAGGCCAAAACTTGTTTTAAAAGAGTCCAAAATGAGCCGTATATGAGGCCAATAAGAGTCCAATATGACTCATATTGAGGCTCATTTGATGTATGAATTTAAGCTCATATAAGTCGACATTCGTAGGAAGGGAAACACACTCATATCGGACTCTTAAATGAGCTCATTATGAGCGTAATAGCTCCGAAATAGAACTCCTTAAAGACTCATTTATGACTCCAAATGTTTGCTGGGATATTGTCAATGGCTGGTTTACTGTATACTGTGTGTACATACATACATGTTATGTGGCATCTTATATGTATTTATGTATGGATGTATGTACACAAGTGTTCAACTTGTTTACTTGTGCATTTAACTTGTTTACTCTAGTGATTCGTATGAGATTTATCAATTAATTTGTTTGAATAAATATTATGTCGCTATTATCATAATATTTATGAAAGAGAGTACCCGGTTGGCTGATTGGCTATCTGAAAAGAGAACTGGCAAGGCGGCCTCTAAATCGTTTTAAAGAACTTGGCACAAGTTAATACTTTGCTAATACATACATACATACTTCAGCCTGGAGCGTTGTGGGTCATCTGCCCATAGGAATTGCAAGTTTGGTAGCAGGTCCATAAATACCGGCACCTGCTCTGTTCTTCATCATTGAGCCGTGTCGTGAGTCGTATTTGCAGCTCTCTTGTGTCCTAGAAGTGACTCTAGAACAGCGGTTTAGTAAGTGAAACAGTGATGGAGAGACCTTCCAATATTTGCAGTTTGTATGACCGTTTTTGCAGGGTTTTCTGCCAATAATAATACAGGGACGATAATGAGGCAAAACTTCTTTATCATCATTGAGTTCAACAAAACAAGAGGCTCAACGCAATAACAACCGGCGGTTTCTGAGAGCACTCTTCAACAAACCCACATGTCCCAGCAGTGAAACCACATTATCCGCTCATTAAGTACCGTAGCCAAGTAGGCAGTCTCAGCGAACCCGAAAGAACAACTGGGGCAATGAGAAATGTCACGCCGCTGCAGAGAAAACAGATACAGTCTACAGGGCCACGCTGTGATGGAGCTCAACACGAAAAATGTGTGATCGATATAGGGAGCTGAAAGGGGAAGCGTGACATATTTTTTATAAAGAAAGGAGAGAGGCTGAAATACGTGAGTGTAAACATTTTAAAATGGGGACCGACAGGAAAAACGACCGAAAATTTTAGCAGAAAGTTAGGCGGCTTACGAAAGGTTTCAAAACCAAGGTAAACTCCTATAAAAACGCGTCCGACGATCTAGTCACCGATGTGCAAAACATATTTACTTCCATCCTGTGGAATTGTAACAGCACTGACCTCTGCGGAGGCGTTAAACCCAAGCTCCCAGTCCAAGAATTCATAGTCGACTAAAGCGAGGTATGATTGGAAATTTTGACGGCTGAAAAACCACAAAGCTGCTAGAGCTGAAGGCCTCTCAGCGGAGCTACTCAAATACGGTGGCGAGAATTGATAAAATTGGTTCTACAAAAGCCACAAATTTCCATATATCTTCTTATGTAGCGTATTGTGCGAATGGCTAAAGCCCAAAGAAGTGACTGAGCCTTATCAGTGCCGCTTTAAACATGGTAAATCTACCGTATTCAAGGTATTCACAATACATCAAATCTTGTAAAAGATCCGCGAGAAGAGCAATGACAATCTTCATGTCCTTGTCTGTTTAAAAGCCGCCTTCGCTGGCACGAAAAGGAGTTGCCTATAAGCCGCATTATCTTTGATAGATGATGCTGCACAATATCACTAGCTCCGTCAGAATTGTGAAGAACTTCACAGATCCATTCAATATCAAACGAGGTTTCAGCCAGGGTCGGTCCGTATCATGGGACTTCATTAATCTGATGCTGTAAAAGATAATACTAGATGCATAACTTAAGCGCTCTTTTACAGTTTCTATAAGAGCGCATAACTTCAAGTTGGATATGGAAGCAAGACTATTAAGTTTGGTGGCAAACGAGGACAAGCACTGAATCAAGAATCGGCCCCTCGGCAGTCACGTCACTGTTGACAGCTATAGTTTCGAATAAGTTGAGGACTCCGTTTAATTGGGGCATTAACACCGATAATATTTTCGGCCTCGAAATACAACCCAGAATCACGCTTGTCAACAAGTGATAATGTGAACCGAATAGGCAACGGAGAAGTAAAGTCTTCTCTCGACTTATAAAGCCCCACTCTTTATAAGAAGCTCCGGAAGATTTACGGGCATATGTGTCGAAGAATAACGCAGAGAATGGAGCCTTACAACAACATAGACATAGGATTAAAATTCAATAGTTTCAAATTTTCAATGAAAAAAATTAAGAGCTTCCAAATATCGCAGAACAGTCTCGAGTGTATGGATGTATTAATTTTTTAATGACCTACATATATGAAGCTGTTACGGTTTAATTTTTTTTTAGCGATATCTATAACAATTGTTATTTTTTATTTTCATTTTTTCATCAAAAATCATAGGAGTATTCTCGAAGTGCAAAGCACTTGAACGGTGCACGGATTGCATGGTGAAAACCGGTTTTCCTATGGGACAGCTTTCCAAACCGTGAAATTCGTGCACCGTTCAAAGTCTTTTAGTACTTCGAGAACGCAAATAAAACTTATTCCATGAGCGTTGTTTTTCTCTATAATAAAAATTAATTTGGGATTTCTATTTCTTGTTGTGGCAGATCGAGAAATTTAAAACGCCACACCCCTTTTCTAACAAGTTTCTAGTGGTAAATATTTTTTGCTAAACTAGTTAAAAGTGTTGAGTGGATATGTTGGAGGGTGCTACAAAACAAGTATTTGAAAAGCGGTGTAGAGTTTGAGTTTTTCGAATTCCCAAAAAAATACCAAACATATACAATTTTTATTTCTGTGAGATAAAAAACGGTCAGGAAATTCGATCAAATAAATAAAACTTAACAAATAACCATTATTTTTTATGAAGAAAGTAAAACTCAAAAGATCATAATTTTTCTTCACCAAAGTCATAAAATAGTAATTATTTTTCCTAAAAAATAACAACTCACAAAAGAAAATTATTTCCGAGCGAAAAAAAAACACTCGAAAAATGCACCGAATATGCAAATGCAAAAGCATATGCACAAGATCTTGAACAGCCCTAATGATTTTTTCTGATCGAAGAAATAAATAATTAGTTCAGAGTAAATAAATAAAACTAAATATAATTCATATGTATCTCTGAACAATTCAATAAAATACAGTAATTTATTATTGTTATTGATCGCAAATTTGAATACGTTAAAATAATGAATACAAATAATTATTTTTGATAAAACGCCCTGATTAAAATACTGGTTCTGTAATATCGTAAGAATCGACAAAATGCTCCAGCCCAGTAAATATTCAACGTGGATCCCGCTGGTGGTACCAGAAGAAGACGGAGACCTGCTCTGCGTTGGAAAGATTCTTGGCATAGAAGAGAAACGGTTGGCATGCTTTATTGAATTCGACCAAAATTGGTTAGGCGGTTACAGCGCCAAAAAAAGATAAGATTAAAAAAAAACGGAAAATTGCAGTTCAGCTCAAGCCCTGTGGAAGCCAAAAGACCCAGAACCCTAGCTCTCCGAGCGACCCGGACGGTAAAACCGGCCCATTAAAAAGATTTTTGTTTTATATACGAGACACATCCGGAAAGTACGATTACTAGGGTTCTCCCGGAAGTTTCAACTGTTTTTTAACATGCTGGTAACACCGCCGTGTATTCTGACTCCTTCCCTGTGTTTAAAACTCTTGATCCAGGAGCATCTCTTGCGATCCAACCTTAGCCAAAGGCGAACCTCGCATTCCCCTGATCTGGCGCCTTCAGCTTACCATCTGTTCACTTCTCTGAAGGTTCACATGGGCGGAAAAGATTTTCAACGGAAGAGGAGGTGAAGATAGAGTAGTCTGCTAAGGAGCGATGGCGACTATGATCAGGAATAACTTGCATATATGCACAAATAATATACCATACCATACAATTTTTTTCTACATAAATAAATTTTTGTGAAGCCTACATATGTACATTGAGTAAACTTACTTTCTAGACGTGCCTCGTACTATGGGAATATTTTTGTAGTAAATCTTACCAGTTTTAATTTGAATATTTATATATATATTTCTTTCAGTTTTCGTCAGCTATGGTGTGTGCGATACACCTTACGGATTGAAAGGTCATTGCGTGCCTTTATCAGAGTGTCCGACGCTCTATGTCTTAGTCACTAGTAACAATTTAAACGAACAAGTAATTCAATTCCTTCGTCAAAGTTACTGTGGCTTTGATACTAATGCAACTGTGGGACAGGATAAAACACGCGTAGGTGCTAATGCAGTTGTCGAATTTTATAATCTAGGCTCAGATTGTTAAATTAACAGTATGTATTAATTATTTTAGGTTTGCTGTTTAGATAATCCGAATGCAGAGAAACCTCAAGAAGAATCGGGCAAAATTCTGCCTTCCAAAGGAGCTTGTGGACTCACTTTCAATACACGGATTTTTGGCGGCGTTGATACAGAACTGGGCGATTATCCATGGTCAGCATTGATAAAGTATCAAAGACGTGAGTATATTAAATTTTCAGTTCAAAATAGCAAATTAATTAAAAAAATAGAGGTTTTGTTCTGACTTTTTGCTCAGGTGCGAGGTCCTATATATGTACATATATATGCACATACCGTTAGCAGAGTGAAAAGTTGGCAAGTTCACTTTTAATGAAAACTCATATTTGTAGTGAGGCAGCAAGAGAATTTAAAAAAGCATTGTTTCGAAAAGGATTAAGGCACTTTTTATCGTTTATATTAAATGAAAGGCAAATTTGCCAAGTCCAAAAAAAGGCACCGAAAATCCGATAAGGCCAAATAATACGAAATCTTTTAATAAGGAATGAATCCTTCTGATTTGTATTGCGTTTTACGAAATGCTTGAAGAAAATTGCCATAAGAAGTTTTTCCCTCTCCAGTAAAATTAAAAAAAAAAATGGACTTAGCAACTTTGCACTCTAAGCTAGCGATATGTACTTATGTATGTATTTATGCATGTACTTACATACATATGTATACCAGTTGTACAAATGTGCCAACGTAGGGGACAAGGTTGTTAGCTTGCTGGGTCGAAGAAGGTGAAGAAAGAATTATTTAGTCTTCGTAGTCCGATTTTAAGCAAGCAAGCCATAAGAAGCGTGCAGCCTCGATAGGGACGGTCCACAGGGACAAAGGCGTTAGTGTTGTCTGGTTTTACGGGCATACGAAGAGATGTTTCGAGACATGAGGTGTCTCTCCGCATGCCCGACACTCATTTGGCACATCTGCGTTTAATCTGCTCTGGTATGAGTTTAACCTGCTGCAGTAGCCAGAGCGAAGTTGCGCTATTGTGGTTCTTGTCTCCCGAGGCAGATGAGCTCCGTCTCGTCGATTTTTGGGCGGCTGTGTGCCTAGAACGGCATTCACAGGTCTGGAGTCTACATAACTCGGGACTGACTCCCTGTGAAAACCGCTCAAGNCTCTTGATCCAGGAGCATCTCTTGCGATCCAACCTTAGCCAAAGGCGAACCTCGCATTCCCCTGATCTGGCGCCTTCAGCTTACCATCTGTTCACTTCTCTGAAGGTTCACATGGGCGGAAAAGATTTTCAACGGAAGAGGAGGTGAAGATAGAGTAGTCTGCTAAGGAGCGATGGCGACTATGATCAGGAATAACTTGCATATATGCACAAATAATATACCATACCATACAATTTTTTTCTACATAAATAAATTTTTGTGAAGCCTACATATGTACATTGAGTAAACTTACTTTCTAGACGTGCCTCGTACTATGGGAATATTTTTGTAGTAAATCTTACCAGTTTTAATTTGAATATTTATATATATATTTCTTTCAGTTTTCGTCAGCTATGGTGTGTGCGATACACCTTACGGATTGAAAGGTCATTGCGTGCCTTTATCAGAGTGTCCGACGCTCTATGTCTTAGTCACTAGTAACAATTTAAACGAACAAGTAATTCAATTCCTTCGTCAAAGTTACTGTGGCTTTGATACTAATGCAACTGTGGGACAGGATAAAACACGCGTAGGTGCTAATGCAGTTGTCGAATTTTATAATCTAGGCTCAGATTGTTAAATTAACAGTATGTATTAATTATTTTAGGTTTGCTGTTTAGATAATCCGAATGCAGAGAAACCTCAAGAAGAATCGGGCAAAATTCTGCCTTCCAAAGGAGCTTGTGGACTCACTTTCAATACACGGATTTTTGGCGGCGTTGATACAGAACTGGGCGATTATCCATGGTCAGCATTGATAAAGTATCAAAGACGTGAGTATATTAAATTTTCAGTTCAAAATAGCAAATTAATTAAAAAAATAGAGGTTTTGTTCTGACTTTTTGCTCAGGTGCGAGGTCCTATATATGTACATATATATGCACATACCGTTAGCAGAGTGAAAAGTTGGCAAGTTCACTTTTAATGAAAACTCATATTTGTAGTGAGGCAGCAAGAGAATTTAAAAAAGCATTGTTTCGAAAAGGATTAAGGCACTTTTTATCGTTTATATTAAATGAAAGGCAAATTTGCCAAGTCCAAAAAAAGGCACCGAAAATCCGATAAGGCCAAATAATACGAAATCTTTTAATAAGGAATGAATCCTTCTGATTTGTATTGCGTTTTACGAAATGCTTGAAGAAAATTGCCATAAGAAGTTTTTCCCTCTCCAGTAAAATTAAAAAAAAAAATGGACTTAGCAACTTTGCACTCTAAGCTAGCGATATGTACTTATGTATGTATTTATGCATGTACTTACATACATATGTATACCAGTTGTACAAATGTGCCAACGTAGGGGACAAGGTTGTTAGCTTGCTGGGTCGAAGAAGGTGAAGAAAGAATTATTTAGTCTTCGTAGTCCGATTTTAAGCAAGCAAGCCATAAGAAGCGTGCAGCCTCGATAGGGACGGTCCACAGGGACAAAGGCGTTAGTGTTGTCTGGTTTTACGGGCATACGAAGAGATGTTTCGAGACATGAGGTGTCTCTCCGCATGCCCGACACTCATTTGGCACATCTGCGTTTAATCTGCTCTGGTATGAGTTTAACCTGCTGCAGTAGCCAGAGCGAAGTTGCGCTATTGTGGTTCTTGTCTCCCGAGGCAGATGAGCTCCGTCTCGTCGATTTTTGGGCGGCTGTGTGCCTAGAACGGCATTCACAGGTCTGGAGTCTACATAACTCGGGACTGACTCCCTGTGAAAACCGCTCAAGACCTATCGATAAGCTGACGGGTCCAGAGGTTGTTTGATGAACCTCTGGACTTCGTCCGTCAGTTCGTAGAGATGTCTCCTGACGTGGCTAGGCGAGGGCTCTTCTGCAAGCAGTTGTCTTGTTGGGTGGCCACGTCTGTGGCTCCCAACAAGAAACTGCTTGAATAGTATTGTGTTATGCTCCTTTATCGAGAGCATTTGCGCCTCATCGTGCAGGTGGTGTTCTGCGTCGTCTACAGCTTCATCCACTGCGTCCTCCTAGTCCCCGGTGACCACACTGGTGCTGCGTAATCCCAAAACTCCCGGCTTATAGCCTTGTATATTGCCAGCAACGTTTCTTTGTCTTTGCCCCAAGTACTGTCGGCTAGCGACTTGGGGACCTTGTTGCGCCTCTGTACTTTGTTGACAATAGCGGGTGCGTGTGCAGAGAAGGCTGTCGAATGTTACTTCGAGTATTTCGACGTGAATTCCCACCGGTAGCCTGACCTCCTGCGTCCAGGTGGTAAACAAGGTCGCAGAGGATTTTGTAGGGGAGAGGGTTAGGCTCCTTGCAGTGAAGAATAGAGAAAGCTGGGAGAGATACCCGATTACTTTCGAACACAAGTCATCAATTCCATTCCCAATTCGAGCAATCATCGACGTAAGAGACAATCGAGACTCCCTCTAGTGGTTGAGGGAGCTTTGAAATGTAAAAGTTAAACAGTAGTGGGGAAAGGACATCACAGGTTCCACAAACCCCCTGTTTTATTTTTCTGAACATTACCGACGAGTGTCGACCACTCAGATAATTCGCCGACCACCGTTTGAGCCTCTGTGGGAGAGGAGGCCTCTATATCTTCTAGTAGTGTGGAGTGGCTGACGGTGCCAAACGCCTTTGACAGGTCCAACGCTACTAGAATAGTCCTCTTACAGGGACGGTTGCGGTTAAGGCCACGTGTTATCTGAGTGTTTATGACGTTAAGTGCTGTTGTTGTACTGTGCACTGAAGTCTGCAGTGTCTATTCACCTTTAGAGCAAGCGGCTCACTATATAAACGTGCATTCGGTCGAAAAACTACCCACTGTAGCTGGATGGCATATTCGGCAATCGACTCTCACACCTGTTCTCTGTTAGCATTCTTCAACAAACCGGCTTATGTGAGCAATGAAATCACATTTCCCAGTCATCACGTACCTGCGCCGAAGAAGAGGTCAGATTTAAACGGGCCCGAAAAAAGAACTGATACGATGTGAAATGTCAAGCAACTGCAGAGAAAAAATGAGCCCTTTCGAGATCGTGTGCAACGCGCCCTATATGGTACCAATAGAGAGAGATCTGAAGAGGAAAGAGAGACGTATTTTCTGACTGGCGGAAATATGCAAGTGCGAACACAACTACGGCGACCTGGCGACTGATGTCTAGAACGTACTCATAGTGAATCCGAGCCCTGTCATTGATGACGGAATTCATTACCCACCACCCGACTATGAAGAGGTAATATCGCCGACGGCCAGCCAACTACGACAATAATGAGTTGATAAGGAAGGTATTAAATCTTGTGCAGAATATGGTCGGATAAAATGTGGCCCGCCATCTGCGTCAACTGCCGCGGTATCAGCCTTCTTAATATGATCTTGTAAGTTCTTATCAAGGGTATTAGGTGAAAGGTTAGACCTTGTAAATCCAAAATAGACCAATAATTCGCCATATGTCAATTCTTGGCGAAGACCCGCGTGGAGAGAGTAGTATAAGTCACTCTTCATGCTTTATAGGCAACATACACAGTGCGTCTGACTCGCGAGTCATTTGTATACGTGTTGACTCCCCTTGAATCATTCAGAGTCATGCCAGGAGTCATGTCGGTGTAACTAACATATATTTATTTTCACAAACATATCCAAACCGACTCACGGGTCAGACGCATGGTGTATGCCGCCTATTAGGAATGAAAAATGAAGACATATGATGGGACGGCCTCTTGGAGGGATCAAGAGAAAGGTTTTGCTGCACGTTTAAAAGGTCATAAAGTACGGCAGTATCAACAACTCAATTCCTACGGTGATGGTGATGGTAATATCTTAGATGGTCTCTGCCTTCCTAATGTCCACATGAACTTCAGCTATGTTGTTATGTGTCCACTGTTGTTGTAACTTCATAAAAATTGCGAATGGCTTGTCAGTCCTTGGTCAGATATAAGTAGATTTCGTCGTCTTTTCGGTTACATAAGTAAACCTGACTGACGTGAAATCCCTATCTGTTCTTAATAATAATAATAATAATAATAATAATAATAATAATAATAATAATAACAATAATAATAATAATAATAATAATAATAATAATAATAATAATAAGCGATAGCATACTATTTATTCGATTATTCTATTTAACTGAATGGCACATTTTTTTTAGTTTATATAGTAGATGAACTGAGCGTTAAAAACATGCCGACAATCTTTTCATCATTCCATATTTCTCTTATCTTCCTATAGCTTACAACGCCACAGCACTTAACTGCGCCGGCGTGCTCATCAACCGTCGATACGTGCTCAGTGCAGCACACTGTCTGAGAAACCCCAGCATACCGACTACATGGAAACTCGATAGTGTACGCCTCGGCGAATGGAACATCAGCTCTAATCCCGATTGCATACAAACTGCCGACGGGCATAGCAGGTGCGCAGATCCATATGTGGAGGTAAAGATTGAACGCATCATCATACATGACAAGTATATACCACACTCACAATCCGAATTCTATGACATTGCACTGATACGATTGGTAGAGAGTGTGAGCTACTCGGACATGATACGTCCCATCTGTCTGCCAACAACAAACGAATTACGACAGTTGACATTCGAAAATGAATATGCCGACGTGGCTGGTTGGGGCCGTACGGAAGTTAGCGCATACAGCACAGTAAAGAAGAAAATCTCGCTATTAATTTGGCATACGGATGCGTGTGTGGCGAAATTCGAAGCTATCAATATTCCAGTTAATCGAACGCTGCAATTGTGCGCAGGTGGGCAACCGCTGCAGGATACATGCCAAGGTGATTCTGGTGCGCCGCTGACAATGCGTGGTCGAGATATGGATGCGCCATATTTTGTAGTCGGCATTGTGTCATTCGGTATGCAGCCATGCGGTTTGGAGTCTTGGCCGGGCATTTATACGCGCGTAACGCACTATATTGATTGGATAGTAAAAAATTTGGAGGACTGACCTGAGTGTGCTGGGTGGATGTGTGTGAGTGTGTGCAGTGGAAAAATGTAAATAGTTGTATAAATTAATTATATAGTTTAAAACAGTACTAAATTATTGTTTAACGAAAATATTGAATTTATTTCACGTTATACATAGCTCAAGTTAAAGTAATAGAAGTGGCTGGAGAATTTCAAATAGTTTTTTCCATTATTTTTTAATTACTTAAGATAATTTTTACAAATAGCGTAGCAAGTTTTCTTTAGTTAGTGTTATGACATAAATATATTAAATATGCATTATAATTACGAAATACTTTTCGTTTTTCGGGTTAAATCAAATTGATAACGACTTGAACTGTTTAACGTTTTTTATTTCTTTTTTTAACGAATTTTGCAGAAAGCAATTTTCTTTGGTATGTTTTTATTTATACATAGATTCAATTGCTAAACGATTTTTAGCTTGCTTAAAAATATTTACCTTCGATAAATCTTGTTGAATTTTAGACTTAGATCGTGGCAAAATCAGGGATATTTTTTTTTTAATGAATTTATGTTTATAACTGATTTTTAATGCTGAAGGTAGAGCATATCCAATAAAAGATGACGGGAGGAGTCGCCGAAAATCGAAGCGTGGGGCATTCTAACAGCAGCGATAAGAAGACCCACGACAGTCGGGTCTACGTAACCGGAACGACCCAGATTTATATCTGGCCAAGNATCGCCGAAAATCGAAGCGTGGGGCATTCTAACAGCAGCGATAAGAAGTACCGAATGTTTTAATTTTAAAATATTTGGAAATTTTAAAATGTTTATATACTTGAACTGCGTTTTGAAAAACATTAATATTTATGTTGTATAATACTATGCAGTCACGCATACATGTGCAATATTAATATTCTAAATAATTAATTTATTAAAACGAAAACAAGCAACAAAGCCTAAATTGAGACGCACATACAACTGATCAAGGAATACCAAATTTTTAAACCTATGATTCAGCAAAAATTAAAACTCGAACCGACGTTTAATAATTTACTTAGAAATTTCGCAAAACAGTGCATCACCTACTAATGATTACAGCCCATTTTGTGTATTTTATTTTGAGTTACATCTCGACTAAAAGTGCGACTACTAATTACTTTCTAAATTTTATAGCATAATTTTTTTCTGTTTAATTGCTCAAATTTTAATATTCCCTTAGCCGATATATTTTATTTTTAATTGCTTATATTCTTTTTATTTTATTTCTACTCATGCATATAATTGTTTAAGTATAGCTTTAGTCGAGATTCTAATTTTTCAAAAACTTGTGAACAATATCATCGAATTCGCTTTTGATTGAGTATTACTTCTTATAATTTAGACAAACTCACATAGACATGCACATGTAAGAGTGTGTGAGAATCTGAATTAAATAAATTAGTCATTTAATACTTTCCACAAAAAAAATTATTAGAGCTCGTATATATGTGCGGATATGAAGTGGCAACGCCTAAACGAAAATGTAACAATAGCACATCTGTGCATTTCCTTACAGTGAATATTGCGAGCAATCAGCAAGCACAATTCAATAGGCAAAACTTACTAAAATATAATTAATTAAAGAACTTGATACATTTTCCATTTTACAAAAAGCGCATGCCACTCATAAGTGTGGTTTTTCTATGCTTCTCCATGCTCCGCATCATCTTTCCCCACTGAAATCTTACGTTCTGCATTTAATGCTAATAATTTCGATTTAAATGTGTCTAAGAGGCCTGCTAATGTTAAACAGAAGCCACGGCTAGCAGGTACAAGTGGAAAATCGGGAGGCGCGTGTGCAACTTCAATGGTTTCAGAGATCTCTGAAAAACATAATAAGGTAATAAATATATATTGAAGGCCGAACGTTTGCTTACCGGTAGTCAAATTCGATTGCTTAGGCTCATGCAGCTCTTTCTCAGATGCACAGTTTGTAGTAGCCTCATCGTTTTGTTTATTTGCCGCTAATTTAGATAATTCCATCCAGCCTTTAATGCGCTCATACATTTGAAAACCAAATTGTTTCCAATGTTCATAGACCTCACGGCGAAATAGTTTTGGTGGCTGTTGCAAAAGTTTCGTAGACGACTGTACCATTTTGATAACAACCATTTCATTATACATGCGTGAGTTTTCGCTACCTTGTTGTGAGCCTACATTGAAAGAGAGAATATTTACATGCATTGTTCACACTTTGATCAAAAACTGTCGCTACCTTTTTGTTTCTCATAACCAGCCTCGTTGAAATATGGTTCAGGTACCAGTATCAAGCCTTGTATGGACACAATCACTTGTAGTAGGGTGCTATTAGGAGTCCATACTTCTGAATCGCGTCCAGGCCATGTGCCCAGCAAAGATACACAAACTTTTCCGTCTTCGTATAGATTAGGGTTTAAGCGATCTGAACAATAACTGATGTAATGGCACAATGGTGGCCTTTTTGGATATTCCCGGCCAAGTTGAATATCGAAGAAGAACAAACCATCTTCATAAGGAGTATTTTCCGGTCCCTCTATCATGACGCTCAGAAGGTCCATTCTATCTTCAAAAACTCTATGAACAGTGCACGTAAAAGTTTAAAATCTTGATAGCTATCAATAATAATTCAATATCCGACTTACTTAACCCATACGCCGGAGGGCAGCGAATTCTTTAACATACGGTGTTCGCGTTGTACTGCTTTATAATATTGCTGAGTATTATTAGGGTGGAAAATTGTCAATTGAAATTTATGTGTGGACGGTGCTTGGGGCAAAACTTGGAAACATTCTGATGTCACATTGATATCGAAACTTAGTTCAACCGGTGAACTGACGACGGACGAGTGCGATTCTATTGCAGTATCTATAGTTTCAATGGTTGCATTCGATTTCGACAAGTCTAGTGGTTGCTCCTCCCTCATATTTATACTATCTTCTTCATTGCACTTCGTTGCATTCGATTTTGATAAGTCTAGCGGTTGCTCGTCTCTCATATTTATACTATCTTCTTCGATGCACTTAGTTGATTTTTCCTTGCCCAATTCCATTACTTCTACATGCGACGATTCCTCTGCGCCATCGAAAGTGAAAACTTCGCTCAAATTGAAATTGTCGCCTTTGTAGTATTTCTCGCGAATATTTTGTATGCATTTAACTAACTGTTCTTTTAGCAGCGCACATAGGCGCACACAGTCCATTTCAGGTGCAGCATCTTCATTAAATTCGATGCTGCTACAAGATATCGACTTTTGATCATCAATAACTTTCACTATTGACCCATTCGCGTCAGCATATGTAAGATCCGAGTAGCTGGCATAACTGGTTGAACTGCCATCACAATTCTCATTACGGGAATAATTACCAGAGTCATCCTTAAATTAGTAGATAATGTGCTGTAATAAGATGAAAAATATTAAGTGCTAAGTATTCATGTTTTTACCTGCGAGGTCCCTTTCGTTGATTTAAGTTGACAAGTTTTTTCAAATGCCTTTTCAATGTTCAACATTGCAGAATTTAGCAGTTGATTATTCTCGGCAATGTTTTGTTGTAGCGCCAATGTGTTGCCACCACGCGTCAATACCGCTGCTGCTATTGTACTACTGTCCGCTTTTATGCTATGGTTAACAGTTTCCGCCACTTCGTCGGAACCAAGAGCAGCCACCGTTGCAGCTCCATTTGATGTTAACTGCTTAGTCCCAGGTTTTTCCGGAGTATTGTGTGCGGATGCCGCTAAAGTTGCAGTAGCAACCGATGTAGCAGACTTTAATCTGAGCACAGGCATTATCATAGAGTGACTGGCATTGGTTGAGGAACCAGTACTTGTCCCATGAACATTAACAGCTGATGAATGCGACTTGAAAGGCGTCGACGAGATGTTGAAAAGAATTTTTGGTGCATATTCTTTGGATGTGTTGGTCGTCGTTGCGCTGGTATTGCCACTAATGCTTGTGCTGCCAATGATAGCAGATGCCTCGTTTGGAAGCGTCTTTTGTGCACTATCCAATGAAACAACTGCTTGATAATGCGACTGTTGATGTTGATGAACGTGTACAACATTTGCCGATGGTTGGGTATTAGTTTGTTTTGCGTTTGGTGAGGTGGCTTGCACATAACTAANCTTGAAAGCGTCTTTTGTGCACTATCCAATGAAGCAACTGCTTGATAATGCGACTGTTGATGTTGATGAACATGTACAACATTTGCCGATGATTGGGTATTAGTTTGTTTTGCGTTTGGTGAGGTGGCTTGCACATAACTAAATAGGCGATTTTTTCGATCCTGTGCTCGTTCTGCAAACGATTGATTTCCACCTTTTCTAACGCGCTCAATTAGACCCTTTTATAGATAAAAATATATTATCAAATTTTCATAATTTTACTTTAGATGTACTGTATGAATTACCATGAAGTTATCTTCATGAAAAAAGTCGGTGCTCAGTAAACGATCTAAGTAACGACAACCTTTATAAACGTTCAGCAAATTACGCATCACCTTAATATACAAAACAAAATATGATTACTTTATTTAAAGTTAAACTAAAAAAATACCTACATCGGCATTCTGTAAATTTGGACTCATATTAAAAATTTCTTCTAAACGCGCAATAGCAACACGCGTGCGCTCAATGTTCGTTATAATGTGCGATTCTTCCAGCGCCATCATGGGTGTACTGCCACCCAATTCGCTATTTTCCGACTCGGTTTCCCACGAATCCTCAGATTCATGTCCCCAGTCAGCGTGATTGTATTGACCAACTTCGAACAAATCTTGTGGCCAGCACATGCTTATGTGTCCATCCACCCACCATACCTTTGCTCGACCATCAATGTAATTATCTATAATTTGACCGGCGGTGCAGGTTGTGTCTTCTCCAACAAAGTTTGCGACGCGTATAACCATAGTGCCAGGTCGGTATTGAAAATCCGGATGATCTTTTAAATCGTAAACACTTACTTCGGATTCGCCATTGTAAGTGGGTCTAAAAAAAAGTTCAAATGAATACCGCTAGCTAATGTATGAACAAAACTTTTGAATACCACCAACCTCGGTTCATCGGCTGATGTATAAGTCGTAAACCACTTTACAACCGCTGTGCGACCTAAGTGATCAACCTTTTGTATAACACCATAATCACGATACGTCATATCACTATCCTCTTTCCCGGATACAACGAAATCACCAGGAAAGAACTCCTAAATATAGAATTATGTAAATATATATACATATGTGCATGCATAACAAATTTTAAGATTCACAAACATGATTATCCAAATTATGTATGGGGTACAANAACAACGAAATCACCAGGAAAGAACTCCTAAATATAGAATTATGTAAATACATATACATACATATGTGCATGCATAATAAATTTTAAGATTCACAAACATGATTATCCAAATTATGTATGGGGTACAATTGAGTAGATGGTACGCCAGCCTCTTCGGTGCCATCTTGCCAAACCACAGTGGCAGTGCTGTAAACCAGAAGTGCTTCAGTAACTAACTCATCGCCATCCTTTGGCTGAAATTCTGGATTCAGTAAAGAAATTGAACGTTTCGCTGGTGTTCTACTTTTCTTCTTTAAGAGGTGGCGCTTGCTATGTTTCGGACTGTGCATAGGTGAAGGGCTTGAACAGGTAGTAGTGCTGATCCCATCCTCATAGAAATCGTCGTTGGAGTAATCTCCGTCGCCATCATCCTCTTCATCTTCGTCATCTGTTACCCATTCGGGCTCCACACTGGACTTTGAAGTTTTTTTCATTTGTATATTTGAAGCACCATGTTCAACTGGATTTTCATGTGCACTCGCTTTATCTTTAATATTAGCGTTGCTAAGTTTCTCTGTTTTCAAGATAGACTTTTTGGGTTTTGTCGTTTTTGAATCAGCCTCAATTAAGCTAGATTTCTTTTTTGTTTTCTCGTTGTGGTGTGAGCTATTATTGCTAGCAATATTTTGACTGCCCGAATTTACAATCGCACCTTGATTTTCGTTCTTTTGACTTTGCGCTAGCGCTACTTTAAATTTGCTGGCTGAAAACGTGTAGAATTTATTATAAAACAATAAATAAGCGGATAATTACACAACAAACCTTGCTCTTTTTCCCACTGTGACTTTTTTACATAGTTATCAAGATTGGAAAATTTTAAGTAGTTACGGTCACTTATCTGCAGCATACACGACTCGAATAGGTTTAAACGCTTTAAACGTTTCAAGTCTTCGCCGCTAACACAGGAATTTGGTTGCTCCAGAAGGCTGGTGTCGATGCTGTCTTCCTCAGAGAGAGCTTTACATTGCCAGTGAACCCATACCGACTCAGTTTCAATAGATTCGATTGTATACTGCGCAAATATACGGTTTGATACAAAATTTAATCAATCATAAAACGGGAAGTTTTAAATTTCATACTAACTCTTCCTTTTAATGGTTTTCCTTTTTTGTTTTTGGGTATAGGTATATTTGGTGTTAACAATTTTACACTATCTAAAGATGGTAAACGTCCTACTATAGCATTGCCCGGGTAGAACACATGTGGATTATAGATCCCGTGGGTATTGCGCGAATTGTAATCCGAAAAACCATAAAAGTCATGTGACGATATTTCAATGCGTGCGCCAGTGTTTGATCTAATAAATAAAATATCTAAAAATTATACCATAGCAAATTTAGATTATAGAATAGTTATTAACCTAAGCACCGCTTTTTCCTCCACATGTTTAGTGCTTCCAACCCAAGAATCTAGACATACCGCACTATCTCGCCAATTGTTTAATGACCGTAGCCTTTCGGTCATAACATTTTTTATGACATACTTCGTACCCAGAACTTTCACATCAGCGTGCATACTAATATCACGACAATACCCACGTTGTGTATCCTTGCCTGGCACTAAGCGGCGCACTACATCACCAGGCATTAATGTACGATCAGCTAGTGCAATCTTCGTTATATAAAATATAGTAGTTATATATATTTTTGTCAAAGCAAAGTAGTTGAAGACAATCAGAGGTCATGTAACGGTCAAAGGATATTACAAAAAAAAATTTAATGCATATACACATACTATTTGCATGTGCATTTGGCTGATATATACATATTTAGGTAGGCATTTATGTAAATATGCAAATGTTTAAGGCTTACAGTGCATTGAGTAATTACCTATTTACAAGTATCGCTGTTGTCTTTCTTATTCAAATCATAAATATGTTAATGCAACTTTTTGTACGCAAAACTTCAACTTACCGCTGCTTCTGGCTGCACTTCTTCTTTGCCTTCAGGGTACCATGCTACCCGCACTTCACCCTTCATTAATACATCGCTAAAATCGTCGTCCTCATCACCTGAATATGTCTCAGATGTTTCATAAATCAGTCCGAATTTGACGCGCCCTTTTTTATCAATACGAAATACTTCATCTTCAAAGAAGTATTGATTGTCCGCAGGTGAGCCGTGGCTAACACCACGCCCTTGCGGGTGACTTTTT
>NW_016163910.1:31044-34129 GCF_001687245.7 Rhagoletis zephyria | reverse complement strand
ATACATTCCACATTAAACTCGTTGGAACTATTTCAAACTACCTCCAGTGTCGGATTTATTTTGCCTATGAATACGCCCCGTTAAATTCTCAACAGTTTGAAATGAAAGTCTATTTCTCTTTTTTATTGGATCAGTTTTAAAATTGCAGCCGCGGAGCATTGTATGAGGCAAGTAAAGTAAATTAAAAATTAATGCAGTCAGCTAATTATATGTACATACATATGTAGTTCGTTTAAGGAATTTTTCTTTAAGCTTATTTGACCCAAAAACGTTTATTTTTTCGATCAAATTTTAAAAGCTGCCTCAGCATATACATACATATGTAAATATTTTCTCTTTGTAATGCATCACGTACAATTCCATCGCTGAAGAAAGCACAGTATATACGTATGTCGTAGAAGACACGCATGGCATCGCATCTGGATGAAAAGATAGCACAGCTTCAGAAGAATTTAGACTAAGACAACGCGGAGCTCAGAGAGAGAGGGGATAAAGTAGAGGTGCGGCAAGATAAAATCGAAGCGCTAGTTAAGGAGAAACAGGAAAAAATCGAAGCTAAGATGGATGAGCCATAAGATCGTCTCCGAGATTTGCTGTTGAATCGTCCAGCCACTTCTACCAACACTCCTAAAGTAAAATCTCCATCCTTGGACATTTCCTTTCAAGGACTTTAAGCTCTAGTTTGAAAAAACCGATCCAACAAACCATTGGAATATGTTGGATAAATCCGCTGCAGCAGAACTCTTGCAGACTATTCCTGACTGTGAAAGGAACAATTACGATGGGTGCAGGTAAAATACGTTATGTTAGCGAGCACAGGAGACAGATTTATCAAATGTAGTTGGATAATCGCTACCAAAAATCTAACGAGACTCTATAAAGGATTTCGCTTCTGAGATTGAGAGACCGGCTCAGTTGCCTAAAAATCTACCGATTGATTACGGGATACGGGACATATATATCAAGCGAGCGAACGAATCTAAACCCAATGGCAGCGCAGGGTGCAAACGCAGGGCAGAAGAATACGAACCCAACTCCAATCATTCGTTGAACTAAAACGAGCCACCAGCTAGTCCCCGCAATTGAATACCCCGTAATCTACATCTTACCAATGTCAGGAAAGCTAGCAACGTCATTGCTGTGTTTATGGTCGAAGCAACATGCAAAGTCGAAATTGGGAAGGTTTCAGTGTTACACAAGTTCATAGTGGCGGTGCGGATGAAGTCATAATTGTCGTGGCCCAAGGTATCCAGATCGACATAAAGAACAGGATCATGATGTATAACAACATGGATGTACCACTTAGATTTGTTTATGATAGTCCGAGGAGCAGCAAGTATAGTAAAGAATTTTACCGATCTAGGCGGTCATAAGTCTATTTTGTTAAACATATCGTAGGAACAAAAAAGTACTACCAAATAAAATTGAATAGTTGCGGAACAAAAGGCAACTTTGGGGAGGTCCAGGGGGAGAAAATAGTTGTCAGTACTTTTACAAAAAAATGTTCTTCTCAACGGTAGGTTGTAGCAAAAATTTGGCTCTAACGGTTTTGATACAATTTTGTAGTCAGATAATATTCGTACAAAGTTGCCACCTATTGGAAATAATGTTTACTCTCAATTGGGTGTCAAGGAGTGAAAAGTATGCATTTTCAAGACCCTCAATTCAGAGATATTTTTAACAGGGTTTGCACCATCTTATATTTACTTAATTTATTATTTAAAATTTAATGCTCTGCCTATGTAGTGAGTGTTATCCGTTAGGATATTAGTTTAACGGCGGCACTTATTTTCGATTTTACAAAATTTAACTAAAGCCATTAATACGGATATCTAATGAAAGATCTTTTTGAGAACTTTAATCCAGAAATACTTTCTATGAGGAATGCTCCGTTTTCATTTTATAATACAAATTTTTGTATTTTTCCCTTTATTAAAGTGGATCCCTCTCACATATTGTTTAGAAATAAAGCCTTTTCAAAATCATTTCAATTGATACCCATATTGAGTAGTTCATTTAACTTAATTGTATTTAATTTTTTGACAGGTGGCAACTCTGTCATGCTCTTTCCCAGATATTAGCTTTCTCAGAAGCAGACCACGGCAACATAGAGTCTATCTATTTCAAACTTTAACCAACTTTCGTTTCGTTGATTTTGTGGAACAGTTGGACGTTCTCCTCCACCATTTAAATAATTTTAAACATTTACAATTTTAAATGTCGCAACACCTCTTTTCTACACATTTTGAATTAAAATATTCATCCAAATTATTTGGGTCGCCTAAATCTGTCAAATACCCGTATGTGCGTCGCACATTTCTGACATAAGCAAAAACAAAAAAACACCTCTCATAATTAAAGTAAAATATGTGAGTCATGATAAAACCAGAAAATAATCCTGAAAAGATGTGTGCTTTTGACGTATGACGTTACCAAAGTAAGAAAATTATTCATAAAGAATTTTCGAAAAAAATTAAGGCCTTTGATCAAACGTGCGTTTCTTGGAGTTTGTAATCTCGTTTACTTTCAACTACCCTTATTTGCCTCTATTGGGTTTTCTATATTACAGCTTACTTTAAGTTACATCCCGTTTAAAAGGAAAGATTTTATTTATTAAGAAGATTAAAAAAAGTGCAAGCGATTGTAAGTTTTGAAAATATCACTATTCTGAAGTTTCAATATCATTGTATCATGATAAAGAAAAAAACAAACCCTCATGTTTATACAACTACAGGTTTGTCAGAAGTGAGTTGGCCAAATTTTCATGCATCTGTACTATAATTATATATATATAATATATAATAATAATTTATAATTTTATATAATTATATAATTTTGAATGGCTTATGTGTATTATTAAAAGTAATGACACTCCGCTGCGTATGGTCTAGCATATGCATGTTCTTATAATGCTATAACTTCGACTGCTCTACACGGTCAAAAATTTGGGTTTAATTTTTAAACCGCGCTGGGACTACTGCCTTTTTTAAACTTTTATAGTCTACTTTTTAAACCAGTCAATAGTTTTACGAAAATGAGCTTCAATATTTAATGATTTATCGAAGATTTTGTATTTCTCTAAATT
>NW_016163910.1:25354-28170 GCF_001687245.7 Rhagoletis zephyria | reverse complement strand
TTCAAAATTGATGCTTGCAACAATTCTTTACCAAGAAATACGTTTATGGTAAAATTTTGGAAAATGGGAGTGGCACCGCCCACTTATGATCACATATAAGTATACCGGTAACCGTTCTACCAATTTGTACCAAACTCGGTATGGTTATTGTACTTGCCACGTGTAAGCAAAACGTTGAAAATTATTGAAATCGGACTAATATAACGGCCGATTCTCATATAACGGTAAATTTAAGAAATGCTTGAAACTTCAATATTTCGAAATTGAAGGACGCTAATTTACTCAAAATTGTTACAACTCGGCTTACCATCTAGCGGAAGGTTTCGGAAGGGTGAAAAAACATATATTTAATACTTGCGCCGGGTGTTTAATGTTCGGCTCCGCCCGAACTTAGCCTTTCTTACTTGTTTTTTATTATTTAACTTGTTTGGCTAGTTTCTTCTCATTCTTACCTCGTCCATTGTGCTAATTTGCTTTTTATGTTTTCGTAGCAAAATCGACCACCTGGCAGCTGTCAGGCTTGAATTTTGCTGAAATTTATTCGTTTATCCACCAAAATCGTCGGATAAAGTGATACAGTTTGTTTAAATAGATTATATAGATAGTTTGACAGCTCATTTATCAAAATGATAAATTTATCATTTTATCAAGTTTGTCAACAGTTCGTCACTTATGTGCGTGTTGATCTTGTCACGCAAACGAAGGGACCAAAAGTTCTAGGTCGCCTCCGAACGGCAAATGATTATTATGAGAAGCGAGTTCGTGGCAGAAGTATTTTCGGAGATTTGAAAATGCGACGACATGATGGATGACAGTCTTCTTAAAATAAATTTCACTTCTGACTATGAATTTTTGAGGAAAATTATCCATCTTTACTATTTTAATAAACAAATTTAGCAAAACGAAGAAAAGTTTAACATTTGAACAGGCAGGAAAAACTTAATCAATTTTACTTAAATTTAAACAAAACGGCAAAGCCGCTCCTGGCATGCCCAACGCCGGCAGAACTCCATAAGCAAATGTCCTGCGCTGCAAGAATTCTATAGGCAAGTGCTCTGCGCTGGGCACGGCTGGTCTACTCGGTTAGAATCAGTGTTGGCGTGACATCATGAGAAAATGTATCGTAAAATAAACAAAGAATGGAACAAATATATCACCACTTTTTTTTAAGTATCAAGGCATGATTCAATAATACAAGGTTATGTATTTTGTGACGGCTACAATTTGACACTCTTTTATCTGGATTTGTATTTTGGAAGCAGGAGAAGGGGGAAGAATGTGATCGCCTTTTGCGAAAACGGTAGTAGAAAGGTACTACAAAAAGTACGCAAAGTATACAATTAGTAGTAAAATGTGTGTTATTAATTATATGCGAATTTGCAATATATTTGGTGTTTTAAAGGAAATACTGGAAGAAATCTAGAATACCGACCGTTCAGCTATGCAAAAACGAAAAATGCAGATCAATAGAACTTTTTATGCTCATTTCAACCATGCCAAAATTATTTGGAGAAAGTGAAAAATGAAGACGTTCTAGAAGGTTAAATATCAGTTTTTAGATTTTTAAATTGTAATATCTTATGAACTATATAACCGATTAAAAAACTAATGACGTCACCATGAAGATAGTTAATTTGTCTTTCAGCTTATGTACATAATTTATATTCTTTGTTTTTTTTTTTTTAACCAAATGTTATTTTTTCATAAAATAACCGTTTTTGAAAAAACTGCATATTAATGGTAAAGAAATTTATATTATTTAGAAAGTACAAGTTATTACCTTTAATTCGATATTACATATTTTGTCATGATCTACTTTTTGGTTTCAACAATTTAGTGATAATAAAAAATGCAAATAAACAAAGCAAATAGACTTCTTATATCTTCTTTATTTTTTACCTTCTCCTGATTTGGCATCGTTGAAATCAGCGTAAAAAACTCTATCAATCGGCATTTTTGGTTATTTTATAGCTAAACGGTCGCTATTCCACACTTGTTCTAGAAAATTTCGCAAACGAAGGTGATGCTAACGAATATTTAGTATGAAGAATTTTTGGTTTTACTACTAATATCACTAGAAACTGTAGAGTAAGCAACATTCTGCACAAGTAAAGAAGCCGATTTTATGTGTGGGAGCGAGAAGACTGTTTTATTACAAAACCTTTCTATTATTGAATCATGACATACATATATGCATGTAATGGAGCCGATTTTATGTGTGGAAGCGAGAAGACTGTTTTATTACAAAGCCTTTCTATTATTGAATCATGGTATCAAAGTATCAAGTTAGAAAAAATTAAAAAACATTCTATTTGGTTCATACCTTTGCTTTTTATTATTGTCAATAACCAAAAAATCATGTAATGCACATTCATACATATGTATGTACATGAAGACAAATATCTTACGATATAGTGAGAGAAACTTTAATACAAATATGTATATGTATTTCAATTTTAAAACTATTAACTGTCGATCGTTTACGTTAAAAGGACTTTGAAATTTTTAGAACATGATTGAATAAAAAAATTATACAAAATATTGCATTGTAGAATAACAATATGGGTATCAATTAAAAGGAAAAGTTATGTGGAATAGAAAAAAAGGACGAATAAATATTGAAAATGTCCTTTTAAAACTTTATCCTTGAATATCCTGGGAAATTTCCAATATTTATTTTTGAAATAAAATATATATATGTCAAGGACTAATATGTTAACCACCACTTCCTCAAATTTCGTCCTTCTAACTTTATTAGTTTAAGATAAAAAACTGATTCCCATATTGTTAATCTACATGCACCAAATCTTTTAAAT
>NW_016163910.1:0-25094 GCF_001687245.7 Rhagoletis zephyria | reverse complement strand
TGTTTTAATTCTAGTTTCTAGGTTTCAAATATAGAAACTTTGGTTTAAAATCTAAACCGAAATAGAATATGTTTGCACAGCGAATTGTGGTGTTGATTCAAACTCAACATATGAAAGCACATTTACATGCGTGGCTGTAGCTGAGTGTGCAAAGATGCTTGATATAATTGGTTGCTACCAAGGCTGTCCGGGTTCAATCCCAACCAGACGGAGCATGAAATTTAAGAGTTTTTTTTTTATTCTTAATTATGAAAATGTTTGGGTTTAACATTTAAACCGAATTGTTTAAATTCTAAACCCAACATATGTGCTCTCTTTTTTATAAACTAGGAAGGTTTGTATTTGAAACTGAATTTAGTTTGGTCATATATGTAGTCCAAAAAGTTTAAAATTAAAACTGAAATTTTTAACCGTGTAACGACTTGTACGAAAGTTTGTATTTGGAAAATATGGTAATTCTCAACTAAATGAAAGGGTGTTGCCCGATAAAAGTTACCACCTTTTTATAATCACCTAAAAGTAATTCACTTCCTGCAATATGGATATCAAATGAAAAAAAATTGTACAGCTTTAACTTACATATAATATATATGTACATTGTACATATTTGTTTAAACCTAAAGCTATAGTGCTCGATCCGTCAAGCTCCCTGGAGTGTTCCACTGAAGCTGTAAGCCAGATTATAAAAGAAATTATCGAGAGTGGTGCGAGTGAACCATCAGCGAGTCCATGGAGCTCGCCGGTAGTACTTGTGAAGAAAAAGGATGGCCAGATGCGATTCTGCGTGGACTACCGGAAATTTAATGATGTGTCGAAGAAGGACAGCTATGCATTGCTCAGAATCGATAATACTGTGGGCTCGTTGACAGGCACGAAATGGTGCTCAACACTCGATCTTAAGAGCGGTTATTGGCAAGTCGAGGTAAGTGAAAAATGCAAGGCGAAGACAGCTTTCGGCGTAGAATATTTTTCTGGCAATTCACGGTGATGACCTTTGGATTATGCAACGCTCCTGCCACTTTCGAAAGACTTTTGAACCATGTGCTTAAGGGACTGCATTGGAAAACATGTTGGTGTATGTATATAGACGACATTTTCGTATTCGGTAACAGCCTTGAAGAACACCTGAAAAATTTAGGAGAGGCTAGTCCGAAACTAAGCCGTAAAAAGTAAAAAGATGGAGGTAAATTACTTATGACACAAGATGACGACGAGTGGTGTCTGCACCGCTGAGGAAAAGATAGAAGCATTAAAAGGTTGGCCAAGACCTGGGAACTTGTACGTACTACGAAGTTTTCTTGGGCTATGCACTTTCTTTCGCCGATTAGTTCCGAACTCCGTCAGCGTTGCTAATAGCCTCCATGACCCCTTAGGAAAGATATAGCCTTCAGGAGGAGGCTTTCCAAGCCTATGCTAGCGTACTCGGTTCCAGATGCGACATTTATTTTGGATATGGATGCTAGTGGTTATGCCATAACCCTGTGGGGAAAATCTATAGTTCTGAACTGTNCTGGGGCGCTTCTAGTACATTTAGACCCAGTACTGGTTCGCGATAAATCTCTTTTGCATGCAAGCAACTGGCGAATTTAACATGGCAATGTCCTAGGAAGTGTCAATTGCCCCCCGCTGCATCTCTTTTTCGATAGTTCCGAACTAATCCTAAATTCTATAGTGAACCAGTTCGAAAATCGACAGACGAAAGAAAGAAGTATCATGATTTTTCAATCTTTTTGGTTCATCCGTGGCGCGATTTTAAGTTATTTTGGAAGAAATGTGTTTTTAATTTGAAATTAAATTTGTTTGAATGAAGAAATGTACGTTTACATACCTTTAGCTGTGGCTGAGTTTGCAGAGGCGCTCGCTGTTATTTGTTATATTCCAGACGGTCCCAAGATGTTGAAATGTTAACACAAATTTTAGTTTTGTCTTACCAAGCTATGAAANTTACCAAACTATGAAATAGCATCTGCGAAGCACAGAATAGAAGCGTATTTGAACGAAAAAGCCGCCGAACACATATCTATTTAAAGTAAATATGCGCCCCACTGCATCCCTTATTCGATAGTTCCGAACTAGGTCTAAATTCGACAAATAAGATCTAGTTCGTTCTGCATCCCTTTTTCTATAGTTCCGAACCATTTCTAAATTCGTCACTTTAGATATAGATTTCTAGTGAAAAAAACTGAAAAAAGTAGTTTTTTAAAAGTACCACTTTTCGCCGATTTTGAACTGCTGCGGATCTAGTTCCTATCGGACTAGTTCCTTTTTGGCGATAAAGACCTAGTACGGAACTAGAAATTTGATTCACTAGTCCGCGGTTTCCCTGCAGGGAAGAGACGTACTGTCGCAAGTAGTTGATGGGTAGAAGAAGGTAGTTTATTACTATGGCCAGAAAGAAACTACTGCGTAACTCGTAGAGAACTACTACCGTTGGTGAAGTGCATCGAAAATTTCCACAACTACTTCTATGGGCAACGTTTACGGGTTCGAACGGATCATGCAGCGTTGAAGAGGCTATTACAGTTTAAGAATCGACAGCTAGGTGGGTGGATAGAGAGACTGTAAAACTATGACTTCGCTATTGAGCATCGGAAGGGGAGTATTCACGGAAATTTGATGCCATGTCACAACGATCATATAGATTGGAAGACAGCATAGGCGTCTGGCTTATGACAGTAATGCCAGCAAAATAATGGGAGGCGAAACAACTACGGAAATGTCAGCAGAAATATCCGGATTTGGAACTTATAATGCACCGGCAGCCACCAACCCTGTCTCCAAGTTTTTATTCATCCGTAAACAAGTTTCCCGCTCCCTTCTTCAAATAACTCTGTTCCACCCAGTCCTCTCTTGAGAGAATATAGGTAGATAAAGAGCTTCTGGGAGCCATTCAGTGGGCGTTGTAATCTATGTGTTCACGGCGAAGTCGGAGCCCTCCAGAACTCCAGTGTGTTACCACCCGGTTTCCCTGAGCTTAATAGCAGATTGTGCTGCGACAATTCTGTCTACAATATCCGCAGGCGCAGTGTTCAACATGACGTTAAACGCAGTGTAGGGGTTGCTCCTAATGCTCCACTAATTCCGATTAAGGCGGTCCTCTGTGCAGCGTTCTCTAGTGAGTTCTACCAGCCCAGGGCTCCGTGAAAAAAGATAGGCTTAAATCTGATTTCATAGAGCTAGTGAATTACTTTGGACGAGAGGCCTCAGCTTTTACCGGTAGCTCCCATACAGCAGTACAAGGCAACCGACGCCTTTCGTACACTTTCCTCAATGTTAGGCTTCCACGACAGCTTCTTATCCAGGATCAAGCTTAATTACTTGACCCTGTCTGAGAGCCGCAGGCGAACACACCCACTCGAGGAAAGGGCACAGTTATCTTGTACTTCCTGATAAACAATACCATTTCCGTCTTTCTGGGATTTAGTGCGAGGCCGACGTTGATCGCTCATCTAGTTACCTGGTTCAGCTAACCTTGAACCGGATTGAAAAGGGTGTCTAGAAATCGTCCCTTAACTATAAGTTCCACCACCTTGCGGAGTGCCCCTATTGATTCTGCGCTGAAAGAACGAAGTAAGCTGTAGATAAGCCTATTAGGTTGGTTTCGACCCCCAGCTTATGAATAGACTTGATTATTGCCTATGGAGTGACATTGCTGAAGGATCCCTCGATATCTAGGAGGGTCCCTACTGCATAATCTTTATGCGTGAAGGCTTACTCTAAACATATTGCCAATGGTGCTGAGCGGTATCCACCGACCTTTCCTTGCAATAAGCATGTTGAGCTCTTGAAAAACAGTCACGAGGAGTCGCGTTTCTTATGTGCAGGTCTATAAATCTCTCTAGCATTTTTAGCAAAAACGAAAGCAGACTGATAGGCCTAAAATCCCTAGGAAAAACATGAGAGCCTTATCAGGCCTTCGTGATGAACGCAACACTGACTAACCTCCACGCCTTGGGGATGTACCCGGTCCTCACGCAGTTCTCATAAATAGGAGCCAACCAATTGTACCACACTTCCAGAGCCCCTTGCAGCTGCGCAAGTATGATGCCCTTGATCCCCGGCGAATTGAAGGGTCTGAACGAGTTTATCGCCCAGATTACTCACTAAAGGCTTAAAAGAATTTAAAAATACTAGTGTTCGCCTAGAGGTTGAAATTGAACCACTAAAATTAAGGGGAGTTGAGAAAAATTGAGTTGAGTTAAGATGAGGTGAATTAAAATGAAATGAGTTTAGATAAGATGAGTTAGGGTGAGTTGAGCTGAGTGGTCGTGCGATAAGGTGAGTTGAGTGGAGGGGAGTTGAACTTAGCATTTAGCATAACATAACATAGACAACATAACATAACATAACATAACACAACATAACATACCACAATATAAGATCATAAAATAACCTCGGATGACATAAGATAACATAACATAACATAACATAGTATAATATAACATAACATGGCATAACATAATACAACATAAGATAACACAACACAACATAACATAGCATAACATAAGATAAGATAACATATCAAAGCGTACCTTAACATAAACGAACACAACGTAACATAACATCACATAAAATAAACCCATAACATAACAGCATAACATAGCATATCCCTTCCTTTACCTTTATCCTGATCTTTATCTTCATTCTTTTCTTCATTTACATATCCATGCTTTCCTCCTTGTCTTTATCTTTAGCTTTCTTTACTTTCATTTTAATCTTTTTCTTTATCCCTTTCCTCTTCTACATAATTCTACATAAAATGTATTCCTAAACTGCTGCTTAGCGTTTTTCTTTAATTCAGTACCAATAATAAAGCCTACATTTAGGAGTCGTTTCCGCCCAAACACGTACATGTATGGTATTTGTATTGGTGGCACTTTTGAATTGCTTTTTTTCGCTTTATTTTAAACTAATTTGAAATTGTCTGCACATCAACATCAAAATAATATAATAAATATGTATGTTAGAAGTACAGTTTAGCCGTAAAAGGGGGTGTAAAGAAAACATGTTGGCACATCCTTACTTCCTTACTAATATTATACATCCGAAAGTGAGTTTTTTTGTTTGCTACGTTTTCACGCTTTAACTACTCAACCGATCATCGTGAAATTTTGTACACTGCTGTCATTTAGCCCAACTTAAAATATAGCATAAATTTAATATCGATTAGACAAGGGGGCGTGGCACCTCCCATACAAACGGAATTTTTCATACTGCATTTCTCAGGAAATATTTTTGGTAGATTACTGGAACTTGATATGAAGATATATAAAATCATTATTTACTCATGGATGAGGGCTGCTACCTTTTAAAAAAATCAAATTCAACTTCAATTAAGGGAGTTTTTTATTTGAAAATTATATTAAAAAAATGGATGCCAAGAGGCTTAAAAATTCTGTCGTTTGAATATATCGTTTAAAGGGTTGCCACCTGTTTGCAAAGCCTAGTTTAAATTAATTATACGCAAGCTATCTGAAGAGTTAAAATAAGGCTGTCAAACGAAATATTGTTAGGAAACCTTTAGTTTTAAAGTTTTGAATAATATTGAAGTTTTTCACAAGGGTTGCCACCTTTTTAAAAATTCAATAAAATTAGTTTTAAGGAAGTATTATAATACTAGCAGATCCGGCGAACTTCGTCCCGCTCAAAATTATTATTTTTTTATTGGAACTTTTTGGTCCAACATTTTCACCAACAATTCACGTTTACGATTTCCATTGGCTCTCTCATCGGCTAAGATTATGGTTTGGTGGTCGTTTTTCCGCCTTAAATAACCTAACGAAAGCGTTATGTCCGTGATGAAGTTCTTGAAATTCTCTAATTGTGTAACATTTCATAGAACGGTTAATCTCATAACGAAATAAATTTGAAGAACATTTCCTCTTCACTCCCTGGCGGTAACAATAATCCGGTTCTATAGTGAATCTGTCCAAGAAACTTTATAGTATAGTTGGTGGCAATTTCAAAATTGATGCGTATAACTGTTCTACAGAAATCCTATATACATAGACTTATTTCAGGCGAAATACCTTAAAAGTAAGTTCCACGAAAGCAATTTAAGTGAAAATATTTTTTTTTTTACTTTAATTTTTACAGTAAAAGGCGCGCGATGTTTTTGGCGGTTGATTTATCGGTGGTGATTTGAGATTTACCCCTGCACAACTCAACCCTGGTGTCTCCGAATGAAGATTTAAGTCATAACAATACTGGCAAAAATCACATACATTGGGCCAATCGTAAGACATAAAAATTCGATATACTCAATGGTACAACAGGTTTATATATTCTGATATTCACGGCACCTTTTCTAACTTGGCGATTATTCGTAATGACTCCAGCGCTTCAAAATATATATTGGTATAGATTGGTATGAATCGAAATAGTTTTGAATATGTATCACAATATGAGTGTCAAACGAAAGAGGTTTAAAAAGGTTGCCAACTGTTTAAAAGGTTAAATTCAAACTATTCAATAATTTAAATGAATTATTGCAATATGGAAATCAATCAAAATTATTTTAAAAGGGCTTAATTTCAAAACTACATGTAAAGGGTTTCCATCTGTTTAAAATCTCAATTCAGTTGAAAAAGTATGACAAGTGAGAAGTTTAAGAAAGTTTTAGTTTGAAAATATTTTGAAGATGGTTAAACAAATTTTAAACCTCCTGTTTTTGAATTGAGTTTTCTTGAAATAAATTTTACTTAATGTAGCACGCAAAAATTGCATACACTCAGCGATGCGGGTGAGGGCGATCTAGTTTATATATAAAATCTACTACATTCATAAATTATTAAACCCCAAGATTTTGAACAAACGCTTTTTAATTGTTTAATACTCACTGGCAATTCTTAAAACTATCACTGTTTCAAATTATCTGCATTGTGTAAGCAAATATGATTTTTGACGATTTTAACGGTAAAGCACTTGACTTTTTTGGTTCAAAAGCAACCTTTATTTTATATAAGTACATATGTACATGTACTATTTAACATTTCGTTAGATAATTTCTTCTGCTTTTTACATTAAAGACCAGTTACAATTGAAAAGATTCTTCATTACTCCGCGCTTGAATTGGTTAACGGCAGCAAAGTTTCAAAATGTTTAATACTTATACATAATTTTACTCCACATCACATCTTCAGAACCATTAATTACATAAGAGTGTCGAATATTCTTGAGTACTGATCAATTATGCATCGATAATTGTGTTAAATGAAAATCCCTTTTTTATTTGAAATGTCCCTTTTACTAATTATGTCTTCTGCTAATGGCTTTAAATAGTTCATTGTATAGTTAAATAAAAATTTAAAATATTCACGCCGAAGTTCCTTACCTTTATTGGAAATTATAAATTATATGTTCCAAATTCAACTGTGATGGGTGTGACTTTACTTTGTGATGGGTGTGAGAAGTAGAGCATGAATAAACAGATACATATTATTAGACTATAAAACTAACTTTTTTTCTGAAAAAAACTCGGATTTTACAAACACACAAATGATTGTGCCACC
The DNA here is from genome assembly GCF_001687245.7 of Rhagoletis zephyria. Taxonomy (NCBI): domain Eukaryota; kingdom Metazoa; phylum Arthropoda; class Insecta; order Diptera; family Tephritidae; genus Rhagoletis; species Rhagoletis zephyria. The sequence continues at coordinate 17,583 of NW_016163910.1, read as the reverse complement.
TAAAGACGGAATAATCCTTGATCGGACTATTCAAATCCATTGTTGGAGTAGACGTAATTGTAGAGTACCTTATTTTTAAATAGTGTTTCACTTTTCGTAAGGCCGTTACCTGTCAAACCGTATGAGGTACCTTACAAGTGAAGTACGAAATGGTTTCTTTGCATCTGTGGCAGCATAGCTCCCTGTGGTGTGCCCTAGAGGTGTCAAATTATCGATAGTCACACCATCGATAGTTTTGATAGTTTTCAGAAAAACTATCAATATTCACGATAGTCTCGAAAAAAGCAAAACTATCGATAGCACTATCGATAGTGCTAAATCAATTAGGTTGCTTTCTTTTTACAGGATCATAGTGAAAAAAATATTATCTTATAAAAGTTATAATCATTCAAAATTAAGTAAATGCTTAGCCAAAATACTTCTCTTTTTAGAAAGTTCAAAAGAAACACAAGTTATACAAACAAAACAGGATTTACGATTAACATATGTTTGTATTTTGGCCTAAATGCGTGCATATTTGAATATGACGTCGGCATCACACTAAAACACAAAATTTTTAATTCAAATTAAAAAATTCAAATAATTTCAAAATAATTGGTAGAGATGATCGATAGTCCTACTAAACTATCGATATTTTTGATAGTATAAGAAAAAACTATCAATGAGTATTGATAGTCTAAAAAAATTGAAACTATCGATAGTGCCATTGATAGTTTGACAACTCTAGTGTGCCCTTTACCGCCTGCTTAGTAAGCCTGGTTTCACCGCATTCTGCTCTATTCGTCTACGGCCCAAACGGTTTTTTTATCCATATCACGTTGTTGGCTTGTAATCTACCCAGAATAGCTTCTCTTGATACGTTGTTAAAAGCTACGCCGATGTCTAAGGACACACCTAGAGCGTACAGTAGTTTTCTCATTCACTTTTTAGCGTTCATAGTATGTATTGACACGTACCTATTTTTGCACGCTACTGTAACTATAACGGTAAAATTAAATGAAATTAGCTCGAGATATTTGAGTTCTAAGTATAAATAATGGCGGTACCTAATTAAAAGCTTAAACAGACGGCAGCGTTGATCCGGATTAACTCGGTCTTAATCCGGATCAACTGCAGGTAGTTCCGTCTGTTTATGCTTTAAGATGAGATTAGATGAAAATTGGTGCCGCGGTAAAGGTTGATAAGCGCTAATTTTTCATTGTTTTAACACGAGCCGAGTACGTAAAACTAAATATTTTGAAATAAAATTTCTCATTTAACAACGACGAATATGGCCCTCTTACATGTAGTGTAAATCTAGTTAAATATTAAATGTAAACGAACCTAAACTTTACTTACTACAAGGGTAATATATATGTACATACATACATACATACATATGTAATTGTTTTCGTGTGGGTGTTTTGCGTAAATGAGTTTATGCGGTCTAGCAATTTAGTCAATACCTGCTACTGACGTTGATTGCCTTTGATGTTGTGCAGTGCAGTTTTCAATTTTTGTCATTGAGCCCATGGAAATTGTGCGCAATTTCAGATTTCTGTCAAACGCCAGCATTTCAGAAGTAAAATACCTGTGGGATTTATACACAAAGCTTTTGAAGCACTGAGAAGCCTGATGTCAACAGCATTCCCCACTTTGTATGTCGGCACGTTATGTATCAACATAAAATGAATCAAAAAAGCTATTCAACTACACTTACCTTAATATATACATATGTACATAATAAAGTGACGTAGCCAGGGGAGAGGGTTTTGGGGTATAGATCCCCCCTTCGTCAATAAGCGACTATTTTGTTACTTATGATTTAATAACAAAATTACATTTTATCCTTTCTGTTTATCCTTTTTATTTATGTGAGAGTATTAAGCCTGTATACACNATTTTGTTACTTATGATTTAATAACAAAATTACATTTTATCCTTTCTGTTTATCCTTTTTATTTCAAACTGTGACAAAATACATTTTCGTAAATATTTGAGATTATAAGTTATTGGATTATGCATGTGAGAGTATTAAGCCTGTATACACTTGTGTTTCCATGTCGTCTAAAAGCGCAATGTGCGAAAAAACACGGATGAAAACACGATGAGCTACATACATATGGAGGTACACGTTGGTCTACCAGAAACACATGAGAGATTGCGTATTGTATGCGTATAAGACCGAAGTAGTACCGCAATGTAAAATTCTACTCCCTTCTCTCTCCGTCCAGGATTCATACGGTCTGAGAGTACTACTGTGTACACCTGGATAACGCAAAAAGTTTTACAAGAGTTTTATGTAAACCATTATCAAACCCATGTAAAGAGCAACTACATACTTTTCATTTTGCTCTATAAAATAGTCAATAAGACTCTTATAAGACCAAAAGGTCTCCAACAGCCGGGACTTCGTAATGTAAAATGTTGATAAATTGTTAGTTTATAAATTGATAGGAATAGTAGTCTACAAAATGAGTTTGTAAAATATTTAAATAGTTTGTATGGCACCTTGAGTAGAGCCTTTGGTCTGACACTGATTTTTGTGCATTTTCATAAATTTCATCTTATCTTTTAAAGCGAATCTGTCACGCAAATCCAGCTAGCGTTTTATCTGGCATCAGCTTAAGGAATTGACAGCTTTTTATACAAGGTGGGTAGAAACAATGCGAAAACAACAATCGCATGTATTTTGTATCATGGGTGTTCTCAACCCACTCCAAAATTTACGTGGATTTGGTTATTTTCTTTTTCCGTGTGCGCTGCCCAATCAGTAGAAGCAAAAACAAAATACATGTAAAGCGAATGAAAGAAGAAGAAATCAGCTGGTTTAATAACAATACCTTGTATGAATTCGCCTTGGCGCAAACTATTTGGATCAAAACGTATTTTCATCAAAAAATAAAAATAAAGGTAAATACATAAAAAAGCTAAATTTTTGTCCATTTCCATACAAAAATCTACATTTTTGGCCATTTTCGGTTATTTCTGGATGTTTCTTTATGTGAAAGCTGTACTCAGAATTTGAATAACTCAATGAGAACAAAAAATATTTATTTGATGAAAACAGGTGGGTAGGCACTAGGAATCTTCATCCCGGGATTCCGGGATCCCGGCCTTTTTTTTTTGGCAAATAATCCCGGGTTTTTTCGGGATTTGTAATTTGCACTGATGGCAATAATAGAAACTCCTTTCCTTCACCAGAATTGGCTATATTTATTTTTTTTTTTATTTAATAATTAATATTTTTTTCATAAATGTCTAGCTCAGTATACNGGATCGTAAAAATCGAAAAAAATAACATCCCTAGTACGTACTAGAACGCCACAATATGAGGAAAATTGTGATCCCGGGATTTCGGGATAATTTCCCGGGATCCTGGGTTTTATTCCGGGATCCACATTGAGTCATGACTTTTATGAATATGAGTAAACATTCAATATCTGAAACCATTTAAACTAGGAATGTTAATCCCGGGATCCCGGGCCTTTTTAGGTCCCGGGATTGCACTGATGGCAATAATATAAACTCCTCTTCTTCACCAGTATTGGCTATATTTATTTTTTTATTTAATAATTAATTTTTTTTCATAAATGTCTAGCTCATTGTATATACAACACCGTGCGATAGTAAATTTTACACACAAAAATCAATATATTCGTGAAAACATGGGCCAAATATTGTAAAATTGCGGTTTTAGTTTTTCACCCCGACGTAAGTAGTTCCAAAATGATTTAAAAATTAAAGAAGAAATGCTGTAGAATTTAATCACTGGTAGGTATTGAAAATGTCCTTTTAATATTGTTTCCTTGAAATTTCGCAATATTTGTTTTTTGAAAAAAATTATATGTTAAGGATAAAGAATTACCTATTCATCCTTGTGAATCTATAAAANATTCTAAAGAAATTTCCTTCCTTCTTTCCTTCCTTTTATTTGGTACCCATACTTTTATTCTACAATGCATTGAATTAATCATATATTTGAAATTACAAAGTTCTTTAAAATAAATCTTGATCTTGATCAGAGAGAAAAAATAAAAACGCCACTATAAATAAAAAAAAGTAATTTTCAAACCCATTTATTTAATATTTATTTTTTTATCCCGGGGATTGTGATAACGACATCCCGAAAATCCCGGAATCGAAAAAAAAAATTAACATCCCTAGTAGGCACTGTGGCCAATGGTGAAGTTCGTTTATCACCTTTGCATGGTGTAAGCCATGCAGAGCCCACAAAATTCTCTGGAAGCAGTATCCGGAGGATGCATCAGACTGGGCCGAGCATACTTTGTAACTGAAATTATAACTTAAGAAAGTTTTATTAAGTGGCAGTTGATAAGTGCATATGCAAATTTGATATTAAATTACCTAACCTAGAAAAATGACTATCACCATTTAATTCCAGGTTCCCAAATATACTTTACTAGGTAGACTTGCTCGAAATAAAAAGATTCATTTTCGAGCACAGTGGCAATCCAGTAACAACCAACTTGATCCGCTTGTTCTTTCTTTTTATTGATGTGTAGCAAAAATGCATTTATTCATAGATGCATTTATGCATAGACACATGTGTATTCATATGCAAATGAACATGTAAGTATTTATGTATATCGCTGTTGAATCCGATTAGTTACTTTTTTCGTACAGCGCAACTCGTCAACAGCAGGGGTTCCCAAACTTTTAAGATTATGGAACCCTTACTAAACACCCTTCATTTTATGGAACCCCACATCAAATGATTAAAAATGAAAGGCAGGGCTATTAAAATATGATTGAAAACTTGTACTAGAAATAGTATACATACCTTACATTTTAATGTGATGAATGGAATTGTTTCACTGTTATTAATTATTTTATAAAAAAGTAGGTCGATATAACGGGCCGTATGCATAAAAACTAAGCAATTGATTTTCCTTAAATTTATTTGAAAAAAATCGAGTGAAAGGTCTGAAATTTTAAGATAAAGCATTTGCTTCGGTTTTATGCTTACGGCGTAATGTGTGAAAGCTTTATGCGCACTTCTGGGGTAGCATCCAATTTCGACTTGAATTTGATTTTTGTTAAGTTATCTTTTTTAGCGACTTCATTATATTTACTCCTAACACTAACCCAAAACTCGTTCCGAGACACAGATTGAAATGTGCGTTTCAATGTCGAAGTACTCTAAAGATCTATGAATGCTTCGTAAATGGATTTTGTACCAAACCGATATTACTACTACAATCTGAAAAATAATCTGGCAACGATTTCAGGAGATTTACTAAGTGCCCAGTCATGACATTTCACATTTCATTTGGCAATTCATCGCATTCCTTGCAGAAAGTTGTTTAAAAGTGGTAAACATGCAATGCTTTTCTTTTCCATACAGGTAATCCAGAAATTAAATGTTCTTTTAAAGGATGATAATATACCCCTCACCCAAAATACGGGTCTTGATCTTCCATGCAAAATTTTAGTAATTTCACTGATCTTTCCAAAAATGTTATAAGCCGGATATAATAATAATAATAATAATAATATTTTGCGCTTACAACTCAGTGTTTGGCCGAGCTTCTTCAATTTGTGGTGTGCTTCTTGATGCTGCAACAAAAATAGAGGAACCTACAGTTTTACGCCACCTTCGAAATACACTCGGAGGGTTTTACAACAGTGTCCGCCAAAAAGAGAAAAGTCTTAAAATGAGAATGTATTAGTTATGAAATAAAAAATGAGAATGTGTTGGTGGTAATGCACGGAAAAAAATGTCTGTGTTGTATTACTTATTATAAAAACTTTGGTATGTTTTTTTGCAGTTTTTTCATTGTGCGTGTTTTTAGGTCTAAACAACATAGAAACATATAATGAAAGTTAACGGCCCTGAGAAAGGAAAAAGTTGGTAAAATTTTGTATGTATTGTACAAAATTATTATTATTTTTTTATAATTTAAGTGTGGATTTCTGAGCAAAAAAGATAACGTGCTTCGAGCACTCTGAATATTAAAAGAAAATTTCGTTGGTTTCAAGTAGAAATAAAATGAAAATATATATATCTAATATAAATTTATTTTAAAATTAGGTAAAACTTGACATTTAAGAACAGTTTAAAATAACGACTAAACCAAAAGATAAATAACAAAACATATTGTATGTTTTAATTGAGGACTAGTCTGGTATTAAAAAAATATAGATAATTCACAAAGTTCTTTTAATATGAAGAAAAAGCTCGACTTGGTACCATATACATACCTATTTCTAGGGGTGTATGTACGAAAAATTGTGTTATAAAATTTTTGAATGAATATTCATTCATTCTGCTCAGTGTACCTACTTTATTCGACAATAATGCGTCATCAACCTGCTTCGCCTATTGTTTGCATGCAACTAAATAAAATTTGTTGCTCTGCTACTCTTTCTGTTGACGTTCGGATTGTGTACGTGTAAGAAGCCGATTGTGTACATGTGAAAGGCCGAATATAGTTCGTTTCCCAGGAAAGTGTTTGGCGGGCACTGGTTTACATTGCCTGTGAAGAGGCGACTGCTGTTAAGAAAAAACTTTTTTCTATATTTTTTGCGATACTACTTTAACCAGGGCTCGAACCCAGGTCATTCGGAATAGTAGAACGCACCTCTAACCCTTGTGCCATAGCTGCCAACAACACATACCAGTTAGAAAAAAAAAAACAAAGCTGTCAAGCGCTTAGTACTGTTGAGTGGCTCATGTCTCAAATCCTGGTCTAATTCATGTCTAATACCTACTACTTACTTTAGCTATCCTTACTACTTACATTAGTAAGGATTGGACATGGATTAGACAAGGGTTAGAGACATGAGCCACTTAACAGTACTAAGGCTTTGTATTTTTTGAATTGTGTCGTTATTGCAGCCACTGTTGCCGTTTTTGTCCGTTTTTTTCGATTGGTCCATTGGTCCTATTATTTTGAAAATGGTCCATTTCACAAGCCTTTGGTTAGGTTATTATCACCCTTTCACTTCATGCAATAGTAACGCGTTTTCAATTTTTTTACAGCGCTTTTATCAACTTGCAATGTTGTACGTCCAGACCGCTTTGAATGTTGTATGTCCAGACCACCATTTATACTAGCTGCATTTTTTTGTAAGCGAGCGACATAAGAACGCTCAACTCGGGTAAAATTTCCTTTTAGCTACTTAAACAATCCTGTTGGTAGCTGGCAAGAGAATGTGATTAGTTTAACGGGATTTAGATACAAAAACCAATTTAAATGAGTAATTATGCGAGGTATTTGCGTAATATATATACTCTTTTAAAATATAAGTCACGTATAAAAGGAAGCAAATATTTCCCTCCCCACTTTCCCATTAACAATTCACAATAGAGCAGTTTTTTCACTTACCAACACTAGCCTTCAGGTCGCGTATTTTTTAACCGACCTGGCTGAGCTCGGATAAATAGCCGAGTTTGCGTTTTTGCTTTGCGTGTATTTCGTCATTTAAGCGAGTGTTCTTTTGTAGCTCGGTTGCAAAAGAATGCACCTACTATAAATGTAGCAAAGCTATTTATGGAAAATTCTAGATATCAATCTCGTTGTAGGCATCATATCAAGGAGATACGATTAGAAGACTCTAGATGTCGCCCCGCCAGAAGAAGTTAAATATTGCGCCTAAATATATGCACTATTCATATACGTCACAGCGGAAATGGACAACACGCCATTTCTTTACATGAAATAAACTGCTGCTATATATGTATGTACATATGTAGTATAAACTAAATGTGAGCAAACAACATTGTGCTTGCATAGTCTTCTGTTCTCTTTCACTGCAAGTTGAATGATTTTAATATCTATTGCAAAATTTTGTACAGACAAGACTAAAAGGTAGAAAATAAATAAAATAAAATAAAAACTTTTTAATATACAACGCTTTTATAAATGGACTAAAAAGTAGAAAATAATATTTCTCAGTCCCGCAGAATTTGTTTTGATAACTTTTGATTTTGAAATTTTAGCAAAAGTCATTATAAGCAATTAATGACATTGAAAAAGAAAAGCGTGGGGCGCATGTTATACACTTGAATTGATATGAAAAGTATCATATGTATGTATGTGGGCTTATGAATAACGACCGCTTAAAATCGATCTCAAATTAGTACTTTTGCTGTAGAATGTTATGTAGTTTGACTATTGTCAATGAAATCGAATGCTTTGTACTGCATGCGCTCCACGTTTTTCGTTTTCAATCTCATTAATTGTTTATAATGACTTTTGCTAAAATTTCAAAATCAGAAGTTATCAAAACAAATTCTGTGAGACTGAGAAATATTATTTCCTACTTTTTAGTCCATTTATAAAAGCGTTGTATATTAAAAAGTTTTTATTTTATTTTACTTATTTTCTATTTAATTGATGAATATTCCGCCCCATGTTGAATATCGTCATCCTCAAGAAAAGTGACGATACGGCCATCTTCAGTCATGTTACTGATGCGCTGACGATCGTCGACGACGACGATGACGATATTCAGCATAGGGCCGATTTGCAACACCTGCTAAAAGTTTTTACTCGCCTTGCCAGTGATCTTCAAATATGGCATGGCTAATGATCTGTCAAAACACGCTTCAAAAAATATTGCAGTTGGCTGGCAAAAATATGGAAAAGTAGCAAAACTTTAATCATAGCATTTATCACATGAATATAATATTCGATTTCAATCGAAAAAATATATACCATCTTGGAATTAATACACCACATAAAGTTCTTTCTGATACTGATGCATCAATTTTGCCGCTACTAGACTAATTTCCTGCATTGGTAAATGATGCAGACATAATTCAATTTCAATTTCGCAAATTGAGGCTGAGTGAAGGTAACTTCAAAAACTATACCAATATAGAACTTTTTGGGATCAAGTAAGTTTGATTAAAAATGGAGTGGGTGAAGCGGCCTTTGGAGAATTGTATGAGTTAGTTCATAACATTTTTAGTCTACTCACAGTCCCGCGGCAGCTGAGCGCAAATTTTTTGAATTAGCATTAGTAAAAACGAAATTGAGAAACAAAATATAATTGAAAACTTTAAATAGTATAATGTGAATAATACACAATTTTAATGCACTTTCGATGTAATATAAAAAATTGTTATAAGAAATGAATTGGCATTTTTTCTTGATAAAGAGGAATAAGCTCCACACAATTTCCCGATGTAATAAAAATTGGTCCATTTTTTACCATTTGGTCCATTTTTTGATCCGAAAAATAAATTGGAAATGGCAACCGTGATTGCATCGCCTCGGCCATGCTGTTTATAGAACTTTTCTTTCTGTGTGCAACTCAAACCGACTGCCGACCGCCGTGCTTATTCACACCAAACTTGTTTTCACGGAACCTTGGTGACTTTTCCACGGAACCCACTTTAGGAAGCTCTGGTCTACAGAATGGTATCATCTCACGACCACCCTCTGCATTAAGGATTAGTAATGAATGTTTTATAGTTAATTTCGGTTAAGGGATTAAAGCACAGACACTTACTGTTGGAAAATATTTGTCGCTAAAGGTGAAGAGGAAAAGAAAACAGCAATAACAGAATCGTTCGCCACGCATTTCCTCTTTAGCTTGGTTGAAATTGCTGCTCATCTGCTCATGGCATCATTTGTTCTTCACATCCTCTACATTGTGCCGGTTTTGCGTTGCCTTTATTGTTGTTTTCGGACTGTTCTTGTTGGTGAAGCTGTTGCTCCTGCTGTTGCTGTCATTCTTGTGCTTGAGTAATTAAATAATTTCATTCCATCTCATTGATTATGAGAAAATTCTCTACATTGAATATACTCCATTGTTGCTGTCTTGCCAATGTTGGACATGCTGTTCTTTTTGTTATTATTGCTGACGCTGGGTGCTGATTGCTGTCAGGTACAATGACAGGTTGGTTTCGCCACTGCTGTTCGCTGCCAAGCGGTGAGTAGCCCCAGCAAAAGTCGGTTCAAAGGCAGTACATCGAATATATTTTCCAGTTGCTATTGCTGGTTACCAGTTCAACGCCGTTTTTGGAGCTCTCGCGGATTGGAATGAAGCACCAGGAACTACAGCGGTTTCAGCGCTTTGAGCGGCATCATTGTTGCTCGCTATCAAAGAGCAAATGACAGCAGCTGATGTAGAAGCAATAGCCATTATTGATTCTCGTTGTAGTTGCTGTTGTTAAGGCTGGTGCTATTTACGTGAACATTTCAATTAAAAAGTATCATGTGCCGATGCTGTTAGTACGAGTATCATTCTTGCCATCGACAGTTGAATAAATTTTCGTTATTGTCGCCTTTGTGTTGCTGTCATCCATCGGTTAATAATTGCAATTATGCATGCAAAATTTTCGCATTTCAGTGATTAATCGCATTTCGATTTCAGTTGTCAGCACTCCAGAGTCGAAGGCAAGTGGGGTTTTAAGGTTATTTAAAACACTATTTGCGATTCACACATTTGGCAAGTGCCTTGCCTAGTAGGCCTGAAAAATAATTACTGGTTGTCTCTCGCGTGCAGATGAACTTTTCTTAAGTTGAAGCGGTCTAATCTTTGCAGCGCGCCAGAAGTGCTTGCGAGTGCAAATTGTTACCTGGGCTGACCTCGGTAGCCCTTTCACCAATCCTTATCAAACCCGGTATGAGCCTTGGGTAGGGTCTAGCTAAGAAATCTGTTTAAAATCTTTGAAATCGCGAAATAACTACACCCGCCTGCAATATAACGGTAATTTACAGAAACACGAAAACTGCTATAAATCGGTAACTACTGGAGATAATTCACTTAAAATCAATGATTTTTGGATAATGGGCGTGGCACAGCCCAATTATGATCACAAATGCGTATCTCGGCAACCGATTTATCAATTTCTACCAAACTCGGTTAACTTAATAACATTGGCACGGAAAAGAAATTTGTTGAAAATTATTCAGATCGGACTAAAATTACACCCGCTTCCCGATTAACGGTGAATTTCAGAAATACGAAAACTCCGATATTTCAATAACTGTGGACGCTAATTTACTCCAAGTTAATAGTTACAACAATCTCTATTTCGGTAACCACTTTATCGGTTTTTGCCCAACTTGGTTCAATTATATCATTCAGTCTAACTCTGCATATTTTCAAAAACGTTTGAAATCGAGTAAACATCCCTACTTACCATGCAAAGTTAGTTCAGAGAAAGTTGAATCGACGATATTTGATACCTGCGCCGGGTATATGAAGTTCGGTTTCGTCCGAACTAATACTTCTTTACTTGTTTTCTTCTAAAGAGATTAAGAATGTCCACGATTTAGCTTTCCCTGATTCCATATACACACATTTGATGTTGCCTTTTAGCCTTTTTTACGATATTTGCCTTTTCTTTAATTGGAAAGGGCAAGCTAAAGGCCCTTATTCCTGATATATATGAAAGCATTGAACGTTCTATATTTAAATTGGGCACCACTCGTATGAACTCACGTCGAGCGCACTATTTCGTTATTTCATTTTGCCTTTTTATAGGTTTTTAGGTCCCAAAAACCCTTCCCTGGTGATCTGATTTATTGTGGGAGGTACGTAAATTGTTCACATATACCTCGCACTAAGTATGATGTTACGTGCAGTTTATAAATTGGTTTGGCACCGACCGCTTCACAATCTCCACTCAAATTCTTTTTATTTTATTTAATCGCTTCATTTTAAAAATCTTAGGGAAAATTAAGTCGAAGAAGAAGTCATCGTACAGTGTGATTTTGGAGAAAATTACAGTTTTGTTGTCCAAGATGCCACCCAGGCTTTCCATTTTTTGATTTTTTTTTTATTACGAAAAAATACTTTAGAAAAACCCTAAATTAATTTTTTGTTATTCTTTGGAAGCCCAAAATAGAGGTTTACGCCGACAGGCTTTGCGGCGGCGGCGTGGTCAACTTCAAAAAGAATCGGCGGCGGCGGCGACGCCGGCGCGTCTGGAAACGCCGGCGCTACTGCCCATAAGGTAGATTTCAAAGAGCCATGTCATCAGATTATAATTTGATTTAATTCATCCATTGAGTTAGTTTAACATTAAACTACGTTACTTCCTACCTGAATTTAAATATTGAGTGCCGCTGATGGATGGGCGAACAGAAGAAAGTCTATATAGTATATACATTAGGGTGCCCATCGAAAATGCTTTTTGTTTTTGGAAATTTCAAGCCCCTACCGCCTAATTTTATTCGTTTTTATGAGAAATATTATTGCCTANTCTATATAGTATATACATTAGGGTGCCCATCGAAAATGCTTTTTGTTTTTGGAAATTTCAAGCCCCTACCGCCTAATTTTATTCGTTTTTATGAGAAATATTATTGCCTATTTTATAGATTTTTTAAAGGTCATTTAGAGGTCGCGACCTGTCGATTTAAATCAGAAAATACGATTTTGTAGATTTATGAGTTTTTGAATGACTATTTTTGCTTGGATTTCAAAGAACGAATATGATCTGAGAAGAGGATATATAGTCCTTTAAAATGGTGTATGATAATCTATTGTCGGACTTGGCTTGTTGGGATTTTTGATCGGGTAAAATGAAAAAAAAAACATATTTCTCTTAATTTTTTAAATTTTGACCATCAATAATTTCCACAATTTCAAAATATGTACTACAAAACGATTTTCGATGGGCACCGTAATATACATACATCTCTATGTACTCTAAAAATCCGTATGTAATATTTCAATTTAAAGAAATAAAAATTTTTTAAAAAGTTAAGTTATTGGGGTAATTTATGTCGTATCATTAAATTTTTGCAATAAGCTTATCAACCGTTATGTTAAATTACGGAGTTCTTACGATTTTTTGCGCATTATATATTGAATACAAGGTTGGTCTACTTTTTTCCAAAAGTTCAACCCATCAACTCCCACCAGAACGGGCCTTTTTGACCTACTGTTTGAAAAATGACTTATAAATGGTTAAAATTTCCACTAAAATATTAAGCGCCAAATTTTTCTAAGGAGAACAGAATGTAATGCAAAATAATAGTAATTTTCACCAAAAAGGGGGACTTATACCCTGTGTAGAAAACGTTGCGATGCGTGGGAGCAAAACCTTCGTGGGGTTTGACCACCACTTAGGGATATTAATGTAATTTTCACACAGCCACCTAGTATACAAGAGTCAGTGGGACCCCAGAAAAAAGTAACTTACGAATGTAAAAATTTGGAAAAAAGTGTTTTCTTTTTATTAAAATTCTGTTTAAAATATTAAAAAAAAAACAGGAAAATTAACTAGTCTTGGTTTTATCTCCAATTATTGAGGAGTTAGACGCAAAAAGGGCGCCTCTGTTAAAACTGCTTTCTGAGATATTGGCGATACATTTTTGATGTGTTATAACTTTCTTGTTTTTGTGGTATATAAAAAAACTGGTATTGTTGTAGTATTGAAAAAAATTGTCTACTGCGGAAAAAATCGTCAGATTACCAGTCTTCGACCCTAATTTAACTGTAATAACCGCTTTCGATCGAAAAACGTGTTACCTATGTCTTTTCTGAGTTACGCTTTTTTTTGGAAATGTTAAACGGCCCAAATTATGAAAAAAAAACTTCGTTTAAAAATGTAATTTTCATTCCGTAAAATAGTGTTTTTATACGAGTAGTATTTAGTTCCTTCAAACGATGTATTTCAATGTGCATACAGCATTAAAATTTTATACAAAATTCCTTAGGCGCCGAACGCCGCCGCCGCCGCCGCGCCGATATTTTCGTAACTCGGCGGCGGCGGGTGAGAAATGATAAAAAAAAACGGCGGCGGCGGCGACGTTTTCTAGCCCATAACGCGAAAAGCTATTCTTTTTTAAGTCGGACGGATTTCGTAAAAAAATGATGTGTGAGTGAGTGTGATGAAATAAGCTAACACGTGTTCGAGGAATTTTTTTCTTCGGATCAAAGTTTGCATTTTTTCGTGATTCTGACTAATCATGTACTTCTTCAAATCGTTATATCTCGGGTTCATCTCGTGATTTTAAAGCTAAGAAACGGGCTTAACATTTCTATATGTAAGACGGTCGTGATTGTCCTAAAGCTAACTAAGTTATTAACAGTTGAACTTTTTGAAGTTGATTTGCAAAGTGAAGACCAGTAAATTAAAGAGTTAAAATTATACCGCCGTAATCCTCGTTTAATTCTCTATAAAAAACGTGGTTCAACAAAAAAAAATGGGGGTTTTTCAAGAACTATTTTTGAAATATTTTTCTTTATGACGAGATGGTTTATTTTGTGAGAATCAACAATTTTTTGTAATTTTTTTCGAAACGTATGTAAAAATATAACAGATATCTTAACAGCGGTCGTCCCTCGGCAGGCAATGGCAAACCTCCGAGCGTATTTCTGCCATGAAAAACACCTTCTCATAAAAATACAATCGCCGTTCGGAGTCGGCGTAAAACTGTAGGTCCCTCTGCTTTGTGTGACAACATCAAGGCGCACGCCACAAGTCGGAGGAGAAGTTCAGCCAAACACTAACATATGTGTAAGCGCCAATCTATTATTATTATTATTATTATGTAAAGATATATTTGGTAAGGTGTTAAACATCGGGTTTTTGCAAAAAGTAAAATTTTATTACGGATTCCGATAGAATACCTATCCAGATATAATATTTGTACGGCAAAATCTTATTACATTAAACGAGCAATTCTTGTATAGATGTATATATATATGTAGTTATATCCATAGCGTTCTCGGAAACGGCTCTAACGATTTTTATAAAATTTTGTACACAGATAATGTTTTGGATTTTAGCGTTATCTGAATAGGCGCTATCTCCGAGAAGACTCGTATAAGGTTGCCACCTATTCGAAATTAGTTACAAATTAATTACAACATCATAATATGGGTATCCATTGGAAGGTATTTTATAGATACCTAATTCAAAAATATTTTTAGGGTTGCCACCTAATTTGAATCGCATATTTATTTAATTTTCTGCAGAAAAAAGGTAAAATATTACTATTCATGGGTACCAAGAAAAGGTTCTTAAACAATGCTTTCCCTATATACAAAATGTTATACCTTAAGATAATAGTGTAAGATTGCCACTTATTTTCGATTCTACACAATATATTTAAAACAGCGCAATATGGATATCAAATGAAAGGTATTGTTGAGAACTTTGGTGAGAAAATATTTTCCATCAGGGATGCCACGCATCTTATAATAAAAATTCTTATTTTGTTCATTTCAATCAGCATGTTTTTTCAAGTATACACAGTACATATGTAAACGCTCAAGATATGTACCATTCATTCCAGCGTATTTCGGAATAGGGTTGTCACCTAAATTTGGGAGTGAGAAATTTACTTAATAGATATCGAAATCCAAGATTCTTTTTTATTTCCAAAATATTTTTATAAAGCTATCCAAATCTTGAAAACTTTAAAAATTTTATGTACTCCGGGCAAAGCTCGGTCAACCTGGTACTTTCTCTTTAAGACGACAAACGCCTTAAAATGGGCGTGGAAATTGCAGCACTAAAATCAGCAAAATGCAGATTTTATTGCAGATTTCGGCAGAATATCGCTTCGTTAAAAACCTTTTCAATCCATATAAATATTCCGGCGAAATTCACGATAAAGTCTAAGTTTTTGAACTTTGGTTTTAATATAGCCACGCCCATTTCTAGAATATTCTTTGATTGAAAAAGTTGTGGAACAAATGTTTTTAACTAAGCGATATTCTGCCGAAATCCGCAATAAAATGGGCGTTTTGAAAACTTTAGTTCTACAATTGCCACGCCCATTTTTAGGGGTTTGCCGCCTTCTGCTTGAAGATGAAGACTATGTGGAGGAAGAACTCATTGTGGAATATTCGCAAGTGGAAAGCATAGAAACATTCTACGAGGATGCGTTGGAAAATGTCGCGGGCTATACAATCAAGAAACTGGGCCCCTTAGGATATATGTATAAAAAACGAGCCTGCCTACACTACGGTCGACCAAGGTGAAAGTAAAGGTAAGGTGAGGTAAAGGTGACCGAATTAAATCCTCAAGTGAATTAAAAAAACGAAAAATTGTATCCATACCATGAATGGAACTTTGATAATAACCTGCCCGAAATACCTACACCGTTCCATGCAATTGAATAACTCAAATGGTCTGAAATCTGACGTAAAGAAACTGTTCTTTTAGAGGTCGTATTCATTTCCGCACAAAATACCTTAATAAAAGTTAAAATATTAATACACTGAAAATAAAATCTGCGTAAATATAACGAAAACTTGCGTACATCTTACGAAAATTTTCGTCATTTTGAGCCACGAAAGTTTTCGTTGATTGTACAAAACCGTTTTCGTACATACTACGAAAATATGGACATCAGATCTTAAGTACATTTTACGAACGAATTTCGTACGATTTACTTAAGAATTTCGTACTAGTTACTAAAGAATTTCGTACTATTTCTTTATTTTTTTACGAAATTTTTGGAAAATGCACAAAAATAATTCGTATATTTAACGAAATTATTTTCCTAAAATCTGCGGTTGTTTTGTAGAATTTTCTGTTGCTTTCATTCGCCACTCTGTAAAAAACACAGTACGAACTAGAAAACTACACTTTTATTTTGTTTTTATCCTTCATTTTAAGCGTTTTTCTTTAACAAAATTTGTTGTTAAAACGCTTAACATTAATAATTAAAATATAATGAAAGTGTTGTGTTATAATTTGAGCTATGTTTTTTATAGTGTAAAGAATAAAAGCAATCATAAATACATTCTACGAAATAAGTGCAGATAGTTATTACAAGTATAACTGTTGTAAATAATAAGTTTTACCTAAATTTATTTATTATTTTTTTTAAATACTCTGCAGTTTAAAATTAATAAAAAAGGTTATTTTACCTATAATACAACTTAAGTCTTTTATTAGTATGCATACGAATAGGTTCTATACTACATATTTTTTATTTCTTAGCCTTCATTCGATAAAGTATATTAATGCGAAGTGTTAAATTATGAAACTCAACAAAACCCTTATTAAATATAATAAGATATAAAATATGAATGAATATAAAAAATACTGGTTTCACTTTCTTAAACATTATAATATTTTTATATGGAGGTACTTGGCAGATTCGTAGCTTCTTCGATGTTTGTTTCCTTAGCGTCTACAAACTAAAGCAAAATTATAAGGCGTCTGAAACGCAAGTTCCAGTGAAAAATCTTATATGTACATACCCTGCAGGGAGTGACGTTAGCTTATACCTAACTTTAGTCTGTTTACGCGAACACTAGTGCTAACTATTAACTGTGTATTTTGTTCGAAAAAAGCTAACTACTTTTGTGGGGCGATGGCCGCAAAAAAGTCAGACCTGGATATCTCTGCATTACATGTCAACTAACTTGTAACTAACTACTTTTGGACATAAAATATCAATAAGAAAAACAAAATATTTTTTTGTTTTTTTACTTTTTTATTTACTTATTTATTTATTTTATTTTATTACATTTCATATTTGTTTACATATTCTGCTCTGGGTGGCCCCATATTCGAACACCGTCAGACATAACTTCAAAATGATAGTATAAAATTTCGATCTTCCTTTTATTTGTCCTGAATATGAAAAAGAATCTGCGAAGTTCACAAAAAAAGTGTATTGAAAGTAATTTTTTTATGAGGATATTTAA
>NW_016163909.1:33390-34129 GCF_001687245.7 Rhagoletis zephyria | reverse complement strand
TCCATTTATATTATTTTAAACAAAGCTAATAGTAAAATTTAAAATCGAAAATGGATATGACAATTAAAAAAAAATAATAATTTATTACTTGGTCCGTCCGGGATTTGAACCAAGACAAACGGCGAGACGCCAAAAAGTTGCATCGCCTCTAACATACACGCCACGGCACATTACTGAAACGGCAATCTCTAAATCACTACATATATAAAATTTTTCATTCGTCCAAGAAGACAAACGCATAAATATGTGTGCATTTATAAATGTAAATATGTGCATAAATATGTACGATTGTTCTGCTTTCGTCTTCCCCTCGCCATCCTCCAACCATAGACAAATTATTAAATTTCTGCGAATTGCCACGACGCCACCAAAATTAACCCTTGGTTGACGAAATATTTAGGTTTTCGCATAAGTTTACATTTAATAAAGCCATACTCGTACATTTTATATGGAGAAGAATATTAATTAATTTAAAATTCTGCATGTAACCATGTTCTCGACGATACATGTAACTTTCATCAAGATTAACCATAAAAATTGTGCTTCATTAACAGTTGGAACCAGCTGAAACCAAAAAAACTATGTCCGCTAAAATGGGTTAAAAACCAACTGGAATTGACATTTTTTACACGCATACATGCATACATTCATATACACATGTACAGTGGAGTAGCACTAGCTTGGACATTGCATTGCTTGTACTTTGATGTGTTTGAATCTTTTATGGTACTGAAGATTT
>NW_016163909.1:13311-32841 GCF_001687245.7 Rhagoletis zephyria | reverse complement strand
TGAGTTGTACATATGTACATTTGTATATATGTGCGTGGTACTTAGACAGCAATATGCACGTATGTATGGATGTACTTATATATGCATGCAAAAACGTTGTCAATTAATGGAGCATGTAGTACATATAGATACATATATGTATGCGTGGGAAATGCATTTTCATTTGACTCCAAAACTATTGGGGCATATTAGTAGACGAAATAAAGTCGACTCTTAAGTTAAAGTTTGTCAGCCCCAAATAAGAAGAAAGTTAGTATGTACTTACATATATGTAATATTATGTGCAGGTGCAAGAACGTTATCAATAAATGATTTTGGAGTATGCGTATGGGGTACATATTTACATATGTACATGTACATACATACATACATTCAGCTGCCATCAACAAATTATGTTTATTTATTTTTAATGATTTTCATTTAAAATATAATTCAATCTGGAACAGAAACCACAATAATAAAAGTTTTAAAGCTTGCACAAATTGCAAAAAAATGAATCAACCTTCAAGAAATGGTCATCCAAATTTTTTATTTGAATATTTAATATATTTTTGGGTATGCAGTATTGTAGTCCATTCAATTATATTATAAGAAAGTGCAAGTTTCAAGTTGTTAAAAATTACCGTTGATTTTTTAGGATTCTTTTGTTGGGGTACTGCTGTTTTTTCCCATACAAAAAAAAAATTTTGTTCATGTGTTATATGGAAGAAAATGCGAACAACCCTCCACAAAAAAATTCTAAAAAATGAACGGTAATTTTTAACGACTAAAGCTTGGACTTTCATATACTATAATTGAATGGACTACAATACTGCATACCCGAAAATTTTCTAAATATTCTAATTAAAAATTTTGAAATTTTTATAACAATTTTTTGAAGTTTGATTTATTATTTTGCAATTTGTGCAAGCTTATAAACTTTTATTATTGTGGTTTCTGTTATAGATTGAATTATGTTTTAAAGGAAATTATTAAAAATAAATAAATAAACATAATTTGCAAACAATATCATTTTGAATTTCGTTGCTAATTAGTTGATCGCATCTGTATGTACTACAAGCATCCATATGCGCATGCCTGGGAAATGGATTTGCATTTGACTCCAGAACTATTATTCACAAATAATATCTACGAGTATTGCAGTAAAAGTTAAAAACAACTTTGAAGTTAACAAGTGTATTGCTTTGTACATTTTTTTGTTAATGCGTCCATCTTTAAAATGAGTATGTGAAAAAACCAAGTTTATCATTTTTTGTAACTAACATGCATTTTTACTATTTACATAATATAATACTCGTACAAGAAGCGAACTTGAACAGATGCTTTTTAAGTTTTTAGCAACATTAACTACTGAATAAATTATATTTAACAAATGGTTTTGCAGAAATGCAAATCAGTAATTCTAACTAATATAAAAGTACATTTAATATAATTTAACTATATTAATTTATTTAATTTTATAAAAAAAATATACATGAATACGTTTCTGCATTCACCTGCAACCAAGGAACACATAGCCAGACACTGGCAACAAATATAACATTATCATAACAGAAATTTACATTTTTCTCTGTTAACTCTTCTTGAAATGTTAATCGCGCTGTGGTGATATTCCATGGATTTATTTTTCAGCCAAACAATTTTACGTTCCAAAAATTTGCACCTATCTATCTAAGTTCTCTGACCTTACTTACTAATTATTTGTAGACACACAACATAGTGGAAGGTGTTGTTCGTTTTCTCCATACAAAAAGTAATTATCGAATTACTTTGTATGGAAGAACTTGCGTGAAAAAACATTACCAAAAATCACTTTGTTATACTAAATTTGAATGGGCTATAAAACTGCATACTTAGAATTTTTCTAAAAAATTTGAATAAAAAGATGCAAATTAGTATGCAAATTTAATGAATTTTCCTGAGTTTTGCACAAAGTTTAGAGATTTTATTATTATGTTTTCTGGTGTAAAATGAATTTATAATAAATGATCGAAAATAAATTAGAATAAAGAACTTTGCATATATTGCGAAAAATTCACTGTGCCAATACTTCTGTTCGGCACTGTACATACATACATACATGAATACAAATTTAAATGTTGGATAAACAAATGAAAATACGAACACAAAGCGACTATCACAGGTTTTAATTTTTCTTATGGCACTTACGTATGGTTTACATTTAATTGACACTAAATATTTAGAAAACATTAAAATATTTAAAACATTGAAAATTTACACTAAAACATTAAACATTAAAAGCATTGATACCATCAATATGTGGTACTCTCGTCATACTAAACTTTAACTACAAGCATAGCATATAAGCAGCCGCGATGTCATCAGTGTCCTCCTTCTTGTTAATTGTTTTTTCCATTTTCTGTAGAATTCGCAGGCTTTCTTTGGTGTATCCTGTATTTTCTCTCCGTTCTTTGTCTAATATTTTGACGTTGTATAGATCAGCTGTGTGACTACTATTTAGTATGTGTTGCGCTAAAGCTGTGCTTTGCTTGTTTTTCTTGATATCTGCTTCGTGTTCTGACAGACGAACGCCCAATGCTCTCTTGGTCGTTCCAATATACACTTTGTTGCAGTTTTCGTTTTTGCTCCCTTTGCATGTAACTTCGTATACCACGTTGCTTTGTTGGTGGAGCGGTAGTGGCGTTTTTGGATGTCATGATCCACCGGAAAAGTAATGAAATTCTACTTGACTGGTACTCAAAGCCTACTTCCTCTGGGCGTTTAATAAATTACTTGTCTTCGCAACCCTTAGGGCCGGTTGTTCAATGTCTGATTAGCACAAATCGGAGGTAGAAGCTCCGGTTAAATACAACGACTGCTTTATCGATCACATGTTATATGCGTGATGTCGAAAACGTCGATAATGATGTTTAACCGGCAAGTAGTGATAACCAGACATTGAACAACCGGCCCTTAAAGTACAAAGTCAGCACAACTAAAAATCGGATTCACAAAATACTAACAATAAGTCACCAACAATTCAAAGACACGAACATAATGAAAATAAACAAAATTCTTGCAAGCAACAACTACCCGCACCACTTAATACAAAGTCTAATAAAACAAAAAAATTTCAGAAATAAACAACGAATTTAACAGAGCACCGAATACGAAAACTACCAACGATACGAAGCGATATCAGAGCGTCACATACATCCCTCGATTCTACCAACAACTTGACCATGACATAAACGCCAACAACCTTAATGTAACGCTGGCATACCGACCAAACTGCACTCTTTCTTCAATCTTTTCCCAAACGAAAACGCCTTACCGCTCCACCAACAAAGCAACGTGGAATACGAAGATACATGCAAGGGGAGCAAAAACGAAAACTGCAACAAAGTGTATATTGGAACGACCAAGAGAGCATTGGGCGTTCGTCTGTCAGAACACGAAGCAGATATCAAGAAAAACAAGCAAAGCACAGCTTTAGCGCAACACATACTAAATAGTAGTCACACAGCTGATCTATACAACGTCAAAATATTAGACAAAGAACGGAGAGAAAAGACAGGATACACCAAAGAAAGCCTGCGAATTCTACAGAAAATGGAAAAAACAATTAACAAGAAGGAGGACACTGATGACATCGCGGCTGCTTATATGCTATGCTTGTAGTTAAAGTTTAGTATGACGAGAGTACCACATATTGATGGTATCAATGCTTTTAATGTTTAATGTTTTAGTGTAAATTTTCCATGTTTTAAATGTTTCAAATGTTTTCTAAATATTCAGTGTCAATTAAATGTAAACCATACGTAAGTGCCATAAGAAAAATTAAAACCTGTGATAGTCTCTTTGTGTTCGTATTTTCATTTGTTTATCTAACATTTAGCTTTGTATTCATGTATGTATGTATGTATGTATGTATGTACATCATTATTTTTCGATAACATTGTTCTGTTTCTTGTTGTTATTTAAATAAAGATTCGCCCCTGAAGATGCTAAGGTGATTAGCGAAACTTTGGGCAAAACGTAAAGAAAAAAGTAATTTTTCTTGCACACGAACGCAATCGATCGACTAGCCTACAACAACAACAATAATTAATATATATTGTTGTTATCTTTAATTATATACGATCTTTCATTTATTTTCTCCATAATTTGACCGTAATGCCATTCTTTCCCGTTTTTCTTAAAAATTACCCTATCTCCTACCGGTAATTCCGGTAATGTTTTTGCATTGCGGTCAAAGTAATGTTTTTGTTTCACCTTTTTTCTTTTAATTCTTTCCTGTACTTTTGATTCGTCTCCTGAATTCCGGCACAAAAGTAGTTCTGCTGTTGGGAGCTTTGCTTTTACTAATCTACCAAAAAATAATTGTGTTGGAGCTAGGTGCATGTCTGCGATTGGGGAATTGTTATATTCCAGGAGATGATATTGAAAGTTATCTCTTTCGTTCGCCTCATAGCAGCGCTTCAACAGATTTTTCGCAGTTGCGACAGTGTTCGCATCATTTAAGAAATTTTCTATTTCTACCGAATTAAAAGGGTTGTTGTCGCACCGTATTATTGTTGGATAACCCACTCTCATAAATATTTATTTCAGTGTATCAGTCACGCAGCTGGCAGTTTTATTTGAAAAGGATACTTAGGTGCGTCGTCTTGCCTCAATGGCTCTATTGTATTATTGCGTCTGAAAGTTTCACACACAACACACCTAGTAGTTAATTCTGTTATCTGTTTACCCATGTTCGGCCAAAAATACAAAGATCTGGTTTTTGCCAGTGTCTTTTATATTCCAAGATGGGGCCTGTGCAGCCACGTGCAAACCTGTGGTTGTAATGCCGTGGGAATTATTAGTCGATGGTTCTTGAACAGCATGTTATTTTCAAAGTGTATTTCTGACTTGTATTTGTGAAATTGTTTGCTTAGTTCCGTCAACTGTTGATATTTGGGCCATCCTTGTTGCGCAAATAGACACAACTGTGTGTACTCTTCATCTGCATCTATATGCTTGCAGTATATATCGTAATTGTATTTTGACATACAAACTTTTCTCGTCAGGGTGTGAATAACACCCTTTAGTTCGTCGATTTCAGCAGTCTCGCGTAGTGCTGCACTAGAAAGACAGTCAGCCACCAACATTTGCTTACCCGGAGTATAAATTACCACCATTTTTGGATACTTAAGCAAGAACATGAACATGGCCTGTAACCTGGGCGTCACCTCATCGATCTCTTTCTTCAAAAGTGATTCTAGCGGTTTGTGATCACTTTGCACTAAAAATTCACAACCGTAAAGATAATAATGGAACTTAATACAGGAAAATACTATAGCCAGTAACTCCTCTATTTGAGGCCATTTCTGCTCTGATTTACTCAGCCACAGGGTGACCTTCTTGAAGTAACACACAACCTAGATCATCTTTTGAAGCGTCCGTTTGAATAACAATAGGCCCTTTCTTGTCGTATAAAGCTAACACAGGCCCAGATGTAATAATACTGATGAGTTTCTGAAACTCATATTCATGAGCATCAGTCCACTGAAACTGGACATCGTTATGTGTTAATTCACGTAACTTTGTCGATTGTTTTGATAAGCAAGGGATATATGCTGCTAAAAATTTAAGCATACCTAAAAATCACATGACATCGCTTTTATTCTTTGGTTTCTTAAGTCCGCGAATTGCTTCACAATATTTACTATGCGGTTTGATGGTACCTTTTGAAACTATACATCCCATGAATTTCATTTCCGTTTGACGATATTGAATTTTATCTGGATTTAATTTTATGCCTTTTTCGACTGCTCGTGCAATAACTTTTGCGGGAGTCTCGTCATGCTGTTCTAAGTCCTCTGCCTCAATTGCCATGTCATCAAAATAAATTATGACCCCGGGGATATCGCCGAAATGTTTGACCATTTCTCTTTGAAACATTTCGGGTGCGCAATTTAAACCAAAGGGCACGCGATTGAATTTATAGTGGCCAAACGGTGTCATAAATGTCGTTAAGTTCGAACTTGGCTCGTCCAATTCCATTTGCCAAAACCCACTACTAAGATCGAGTACAGTAAATATATACTTGTTAGCTAATTGACTGGTAATGTCGTCGAAGGTTGGAATCAGAAAATGTTCACGTTTTATGCACTTATTTAATGGTTTTGGATCCGGACAAACTCGAATATCGTTTTTCTTTTCTACCAGCTGTACATTATGCACCCAGTCTGTAGGATAATTTACTGGCGATATAACTTTATTACCCACCATCTCTTCAATCTTACGGCTGAACCGCTCTAACATACTCAATTTAATTCTCTTTTTATAGTGCAAACAAGGAGTAGCCCCATCTTCCAATGCTATTGAAACAGTCCCTGGAAATTTACCTAAACCACTAAATGTGTTGCTTGATGAAGTCATCCCTATCTTTTGGTAAAGGTGTCATTCTAGCATTTATTGTATTAATATCGATACGTTTTATTATCTGAAAAATTACGTTAGTTTCTAACCCTAGAATTGGAGCATGTGTGTCATCCACAACAACAAAGTCTGTCTTTTGTTCAGTATTCAAATCAGGATCAACGCAATTCAGTATTACTGTACCAATATTGTTAATTTTATTGTTACGGTAATCATATATTGGATAGTCGTCAAATTTATTGTTAACTTTAATTTTAAGTTAAGAAAGGTAATTGATAGGAATGCAATTCACATCGGATCCGGAGTCTACTTTAAACGTAATCGGCATATTCTGTATATGTGACCTGGTCTACGAAAAGGGAGCTTACGTGCGAAAACTAGTTTTCTGTGAAAAAGCTGTTAAAAGTAAGCAACTCGTTTCGTCAGTTTCTCATTATCTCGTTAATTGTTCTCCGCGCCGGACGTCCAGTAAGTGTTGTTGTTGGTCCAGTAAGTGTTGTTGTTGGTCGGAATATTATTATAGTTCATCGTGTAAGTTGCTAGTGTGGAACATATAAAAAAGTACCACTGAAGAAGTGACGTTTACTGTTTCTGTTTCTACATTTTTAGTACACTTCTAAGCAAGTTAGGATTTTCTGCTTTTCACCACGTGAAAAAGCATCTCATCTTCCATCCGAATCAACCAAAAAGTGAAAATTGATTTTTTGACACCTAAGCCCCCTTTCCGTAGACCAGGTCACATATACTCTGTCTTAGTCCACTTGCTTCTCACTAGGCCGTTATTATTCGTATTTATTCTATAAATATGAGTATAATCTAATGATCCACTTATTGATTCTATTTTACAGTTAGGTTTACCTTCTTCGTTCCAGTTATAATAATCTCCCACTGAGTGCACCTGTCCATTTTGTTTGTTGTACGATCCGGAGTTTGTCTTCTGTCCGCTGCTTGATGTTTTCTTATCCGGGAATTGTGATGGCTGCTGGCTTTTTTTAACTCGACACATTTTTACAAAATGACCTTTTTTGTCACAGCCTCTGCATACTACGTCTTTGCCTTTGCACACATTTAGATGTCCGAGCGAAAATTGTTGCCCACAGTTGTAGCAAAAACGGGTGATTGCATTGACGGATCTCGAAACTCCTTGGTCCAAAAGGCATTTGCAGTTTTGTACACATTGCATTTTTGAATTATTTTAGACAGCGGCTCATCCTTCCCGTCGAGCAATTTAAGCTGCAGTGTTTTGTCGTATACACCCAGAATGATTCGGTCCCGTAACATGCGGTCATTATAGGATTGACCACAGCTACTGTTGAATTCGCAATAGCGAATTTGGGTACGCAACTCCGTTTCGAACTCAGAAAACGGTTGTTTTTATTTTTGGGTAATCGTGTTGTATTTAAACGATTCCATAGCCACGTTTTTTTTTGAATGCAGTACTCGTCAAAGGCGTTGAGCACATATGCTAGTGAACGTGCACTCTCACCGCCAGTACCATCACCGTCAGTATCCGCAGATCTGCCCATACCAAGCACCTGCTCTGTTGACCCATCATTTGGGAACAGGGTGTTGTAAATTTCAACCGCCTTCGGTCCCACCAGCCATAAGAATGTCGCAATTTTGACATCCTCGCTTTCTTTTAGTTTTTCATTTGCATGCATGTGCATGCAAAATGTGCTCTTCCATGTTGGCCAGTCTTTTGCCAGATTACTGCAATCGAGCTCGGGAGGCAGCCTATTTTCCGGTGATACTCAAATGTCCGCCTCTGACACCAGTAATAAGCCAATAAAGTACCGTAGTTTTAGGTGCGCTAAATTTTATTAATCTGCTCAGGTGTCTATCCTGGCCGGAAGTGCCTAAGATATTCTTTACAGTGGCTACACACGACGAACATATGCGCGCACATGCTCGGCTTGCGGTGCATGTTTGTCGTTTGTAGCGTGGTTTGCGAGCATCGCGTTGGAAACAAAAACAACAACCTCATTTTGTGTTGAATCTTGAAGTGTGCACATCGGCGGATAAATGCATCCAAGCCATGTGCGTCAATTGAATATTTGATAAATGAGGGTAAGTTACTATAAGTATATGGATGTACATACATACAAGTAAAATATAAATAAATTTAAGTAACAAATACATAAAAAGAAGCTAACTTAAAGGCATTGCAATTGTATCATCCCCGTCTTTGCTAATCACTTTACGCTGCCACGACAAAATCACATATGAGCCGCTCACCGTCTGTGGCAAACGACAGCGAGCATGTTGGCGCACATGTGCGCGCATATGTTTGTCGTGTGTAGCCAGTTTTACATGTTATGAACAGTGTCGCCGCGCCGTCTCAAGAAAATGTATCACTGACCAAGCCAAAAATGTATCCAAATGTATCCAGTTTTCTTTTTTACGTATACATCTCATAAATTGTAATAAAACCAAAAATTTTCAAGAAAAAGACATAATTAACCCATCCTAAGGACTTGGAATACATGTATATATATTTTTAACTTTCATGAAATCAAACATTTGTAATTTCAATTTATAAATTACATTTTTTGAGCATAAGTATTTTGCAAGTATAATAAATAGTAATTCATGTGTTACATTTGTACCTGTACACACTAAAAAGAGCATGTAAAACTACTACTGAAATGTATCTATTTTTCAACAAGAATCTGTATAAATATACGTATAAGATGTTCAGGATTTGATTTTGAACTCGAGATCTTTAAAATATATACATAAATATACATATAAAATATTTAAAATTGCAAAAAAATTCAAATTAAAAATACATTTCCTACTAATAATATATATTAGGGGTCACATTTACTCTATTTTAAACTTTTAATATGTAATTTTGCTCTTCGCGACAAAATTGGTATGTAAAAGAAAACAGGCAATTACCACGTTTATATGATGCTTCAATTCGTTCTAAGTCAAACCATGTTATGTGGACACACACATGTAAACACATTGGCCCGTAGTTATAGTCAAAATAAAGTCGACTCTAAAGTTAAAAGCAGGTTTTTTGACAGATATCTCATTGAAAGTTATGTCAAAAAGCTGCTTTTAACTTTACAGTCGACTTTATTTTGACTATAACTACGGGCCATTATCTAATCGAATTGGCACCATCAATCGAATCGTGCCACCATAAATTACATTTTGAATGCGAGTTAAGAGTTGTTGAATCGTTTTAAGAGTGCATATAAACACGGAATTTGTCCACACGGTTGTTTCATGCAACTCTGTATAAAGTAAACCATTTAAATAGTTCTTGAAATTACACTTAAGCTAAGCTTTGTTATAAAATTAATAGCTAGTATAATTTTTGCAAGGCGGTTTGAGTCTTTAATTATTATTTTTCAATGTTCATTATTGTCAAGAATTGACACATGTATTAACGGGGTTGCATCGGGATAAACTCTGTTTGAAAGTGTGTTCGATCGACTCATTTCTTGTATTGCATATAAACACTTGCATTTCAAGCGAGCTACGCTGACACGAGTTAATTCGATACCGCGTTTGATGCCACATAAACAAGGTAAATGTTTAGTTTTATTACACGGTGTGCAAATTTGCACACATTAAAACAGGAAACTGGTTACCTCTCTTAATATGCGCAATAAACAAATTTTTTTTAGAGTGTATTTCAGTAAAATTTCCACAAATTTTCTTAAATAAATCAAATTTAGTTTTTTAAAAAAGTATTTTAATCTGATCTGCTTTCTTTTTAAATTAACAAATGAAAATATGTGATATGTAAGATATTACTACAGAAAGAGTATATATTTGCTTTATATATATATTAAGCTCTTGCTTAAAGCATACTTTTTAGCTAATGAAAACAATTGCACTTATACTTATTTTGGTGAGATCTCTTCATGTTTATTGCTTCGTTCACAACAAATTAAATGCTAGAAAACGTAATGCTTTCCAATATCTTTAATGAAAATCGAGTTTTCAACGAAAAAAACTATAGAAAATATAAAATTTTGGCCTATTTAAAAAAGTATCCACATTTATACTGATCGGTAAAATTCGTCTAAAAATGTATCCAATTGGATCTATTTAGACTGAAACGGCATCCCTGGTTATGAACCAACTTATAGTTGCATGAACGAAAGACACAAGATCACGTAAGAACAAGAGAGCGAAAAAAGTCGATTTTTTTAGCGGGTTCTACGCCATCTTGTTTCACTGGAAAACGAGCGAAAAGTAAACAAAGCAAAGAAAACAACGAAAACCAAAATTAGCCAAAATTATTGTCAGCCACTTTAAACGCACAATTTAGGTAAAATGATGCAACAAAATGCTTTAAAATGTGTTGTCATGTTGAATTAACTCTTCTTTACTTGAATAAAAGTGTAAAATAGTGGTGCTTGTGATGTAAACAAACGCTCAGCTGACGAACCCGCTTTCGCAAACTTTTTTCTCAAAACCAGTTACAAATACAACGTCGCGTTCTTACGTGATCTTGTATTTTTGGTTCATGGTATAGTTGGAGTGTTAATAATTTCTTGTAATATGACACTACTGCGTTAATATATTTCATGTAACATAATTCATTAGTGCAATTCTTATGAATTCTTGTATTTCCTCCGTTATGGTATACAGAGCAGTGTCCGTGGATCTAAAACTATATTCACATTACCAACATAAAATACTTAGGGCCGGTTTTTCAATGTCTGGTTAACACTAATCTGCGGTTAAACATCGTTATCGACGTCTTCGACTCCATGCATACAACAGAGAGTCGGTAACGTCAATAACTATGTTTAACCGGAGATTAGTGTTAACCAGACATTGAGTAACCGGCCCTTAGTTTCGTTTAAAATACCTCACTAAATTAAGTGCGTTCATACACGCGATTTTTTATTTGTCTTGACAGCTTTGTAGCAACCCTGTGTTATCGTTTATTTAACCAAAAGAGATCGCGAATGTGAGTAATTGCGTATATTTTTATATTCTGAGTTGTTTGTGGTAATTTTTTAGATTTTAGATGAGTGATCAAAAGAGAAAGCTTCTGGAAATATTTTACAAACTACCACGCGCGATTATTAAAAACAAAAACGTCCAAACACAATGACATATCAGTTATGGGACAATACTTTTTTCGATTATTATCGATAAAATTAAAGCCGACACTGATTTGTTCGTGATTTGGTTCTTGGTTTAAGATAAACTACGTACTTTCAACTTAATTTACTGAGAGACTTTACAAGGCGAAATTACTTAGTTTGTACTTAATTTATGCGTAAACTAAGATTGACCTCTAAATTACGTTAATGGGAACATAGTTTAAATTAAAACTGATTTCATGATCAACAATTTTCTCCATTGCCTTAACATAAAGGACGCGACACTTATCGGCCTGAATGACTTGGCAAGAGAGTAATCTCTTTTACCTGCCTTCGGGATAAACATAATCCTGGTCCTCTGCCACACCTTGGGAATGTGGGCCAGTGGTAGACTGTCCCTCATAATATCCACAAGATGTGGAAGTATGAGCTCCCCTCCCTGCTCCAGCAACACCGGACATATGCCATCCACCCCAGGGGTCTTGTACCGCTCGAAGGAGTCCGGTGGGGATGGCATGAACGCACGAAACATCACATCCCCGGGCGGTGGGAATGGCGTCCGGGAAGTGGGCCGACAGCAGGGCGAGTGCCCTTTCCTGTTCAGTACCTGAAAAAGTCCCATTAGGTAGCCTAATAGCCAATCTAGTGCCTGTGTTGTCCCTTGTCAAAGCTTTATGAAGCCTAGCAGCTGCAGGAGTGGATGCGATGTTCTCACAAAAGGTCCTGAAGCTGCTACACTTGGCCTTTCTAATCTCCTTATTGTACTTTGTAAGACTGATTGAGTATTCCTCCCAGTTCCCGGTGCGCTTTGCCCTATTGAAAGGTCTTCGCACCTCTTTCTTAAGAACCGTGAGTTCCCGTGACCACCAGGGAGGCTGAGCCTTCCCCGTAGGCCTAGACACGGGACAGATGGACGTAAAGGCATCTAAAATAGTGCCGTTCAGCCTATTAACCCTGTCTTCTAACGCCATACAATTTACTTTTCATTGTTGTACCTTTATCGTGAGTAGGTTCAGTCTAAGTACCTCTTCGTATTTGGCCCAGTCTGTTTTCCTGGAGTTTCTCTTGGGGTAACCTGTCTGACAAACAGCTTCCAGTGCAAGCCGGATAATCCTGTGATCTGACAGTGCGGGCTCAGATGAGACCCTCCACTGAAGATCAGAGGACTGGTTAGTCTGTTGCTGAGAGTGATGTCAAGAACTTCCTGTTTGACCCTAGTAATGAACGTTGGTTCATTACCAACATTGTGAATGCTCAGGTCTTCGCTAATAATATATTCTAAAAAGCACTTACCCCTGCGGTTGGTGTCCGACCTGCCCCACTCCATGTTGTGGGCGTTTGCATCGCAGCCTAGAATTGCAGGAAGTCGGTTCCTGCGGCAGAATTCTAAATTCTGTGTAAGAAACTCTGTAATGCAAAAATATTTAATATTATTCTTCAACAATACACACGCTCTGGGCCTCTCGCAGGAGATGTCCCAAATTACCTTATTGTTATTGTGGTTGAGGCCCCTCACCTGGCCCCTGTAGGTCCGCGGTTGCTGTATAAGTAGTATACCCAGGTCCTCCGTGGAAAATCTGCTCGCAATGACCGCCGCGGCGGCCATCGCGTGATGCAGGTTGACCTGGGCTACTTCTACTGCTGGTGACTTCATAATTGGGGCTCGTCGTCGATATCCAAGAGCTGCGCGCCCCCTCGTTTCCTCTATCGAGTTCGAGCCTGCCAATATCCGCTAGGAGCTCTTGTGTAGTGCGCAAATAGTCAGGGGCACTTGGCCTGTAACTCACAGGAGCTGGTGCCTGGGCCGGTTCTGTTAGCTGGTTGACTGGTATCTGTGCCGGTTCCGTAAGCTGGTGTCTGGTGGGGCCGTGGTCGACTCGGTCGCTTGGGCAGTAGTAGAGTCAGTTGCCGCGTCAATACACATGTCTTGCGACTCTGACTGCTTGGTGCCTGTCGGCTTTTGACGCCACGGCCTCACTGTGACGTAGCGGTACCGGAAGTTAACATTAAATCCGGCGCTCTTAATACAGACGCACGACTCCTCGTCGATGCCCAGTTTGAGCCTGAGACCGTTGTTTTCGGCGCCGCACGACACCACCTTCCACGCAGCCGTGTGGACACCCTCGTTATGGGCCTGGATGAGCCCCAGCACATACTCAGCCGATTTCTCGGCGCATCTAGGGAGGAACGCCGAGATGGTATGCACCGGGGCGATGTCCTCTCCTCTTTTGGTGCATAGCCCGGGTCCCTCCCACCCCTCAATAACCGGCGCCTTTTCCGCGAGCCAGGCTGCAGTCCGCTCATCCTTGCAGTCCACAAGCAGCATGCCTGACCCGAAGTACACTCCACAGAACACCAGAGGGTGCTTCCACCCTTTCAGGACTTCATCCATAATTGCATCCTGGAGTCTGGTTAGGTCCTCAGGGCATAGGGCAGCTGCAGGGTAATCACAGGGCAGCACAGCCACCCGGATGCTTTTAAGAGCATCAGAATAGCTGGGCTGCTGAGTGGTTCCTTCCTGAGACCGACCTTGGCCCGCAGACCAATACAGGCCCCAGACTCTGTCTGAGGGGGTGTAGGCCCCCGCTGCCGTTTGGGGGACGGTAGCTCCGGTGGTGTAACCTGTAGGCTGGTTCGTTTTGCTGGACCTGTGGAAGTTGCTGTAAGGGTACCTTTGGTTTCCCCGCTTCTCCGCCATTTGGCGGGCGCGAGTCTCTGCTGATGTTTCCCGCTTCTCTGCTTTTCAGCAGGCGGGGGTCTTTGTTGCTGTTGCGCGCCTCTCTGCTTTGCAGCAGGCGCTGGTCTCTGTTGCTGTTGCCCGCTTCTCTGCTTTTCAGCAAGCGCGGGTAGTTCACCTCTGTTGCTACTCTGCTGCTTACCAGCGGTTGCAGCTCTGTCGCCTCTGCGCTTGCGCTCTTCGCGCTCACGTTCCTCACGCTCCACCTCTTGCCGTACCTCCGCCATAGTGCGGGCTTAATTCGACGATATCTCCTACTGAAGGTACCGAAAATACCACTTGACTCCCGACCCACCCAGCCCAGCTCGATGGTGGTCGTCAAGGGCACCCGGTTGACCGGAGGGGAGTAGTGGAGGAGGTCTGCACCTACGGCTGCGTTTCATGATCTCCTGTACCTGCCACACTGACTCATGCGACGCTGAGAAGGTCTGACTGGGTGACCTGCGGTGCCTACTGCTAGAACGGTGCCTGCTGCTGGAGCAACGCCTGCTCTAAGTGCGACGCCGGCCACTGGACCAGCATCTACTCTCTGAGCGGTCACGACTCCTGGAGCGGCCCCGACCCTCAGTCCGATGCCTGCTTGCAGAGCGATGGCTGTTCTTTGGGATTAATTCTTCTGCTCCCTTGAGGTCTTCCGAACTATGCTGGGCCGATCCACGCCGCCCCTGCTGGTACTTGGCTTCTCTTCTTCTCTGGACTGGTCTTCCTCGGTTAGGCTCTTAAGGAAGCTGCCCCTGCGCCTAACGCCCTTACCTCAGCCCAGCATGTTACTGCCGTGCGTGGCCGTTGCTGTTTTTAGTGCTGTTGTTTCTGTTTTCGCAGCAGGTGCTGCTGTAGTTGCTGTTGACGCTGTTGCTACTGTTGTAGCGATAGTTGCAGGTGTAGCTGTAGCTGCTGTTGTAGCTGTCGTTGTCGCCGTTTCCGTGCTAGCTTTTATATTTGTGTTGTTGTTGTTGTTTTTGTTGTTTTTTGTTTAGTTGTATTCATCTTGTTCGTACGACTGCCTGCTCGGCGAGGCGAGCTCAGCAGTCAATGAAATTGAAGGGGATCGCATCCAGTCCGCCACGCCAGCGCCCCATGTCGCGGCAAGGCCATCGTTACTCCTCGATGCGGTGTCGAAGAGGGGCCGTTATAATACAGCCGGTTTATACCCTCCTCGCTGCAAACCGTCCAATAGGCACGGTGTTGCAACACTCCCTGTCCTTGGTCACCGTTCGCCGGCAGCCCCAGTCTAGAAAAAGGGCAGCACAGAAGCGGCGAGCGCGTCAACGAAGCCCCAGACCAGAAAGGGAATGGTCGGCGATTCGGCTAGGCCCCCGCACCAACGACAAGGTGCCTGCCCTAGCGCTAACGTTTTCAGCGAAGAATAATAGAGTTACTCAGTGATTTTTAAATCTCGTTGAAACGTCTGTACTGAATATTCATCCACTTCACACTACCACGCGACCAATTGGCCGTGTAAGGCTTTCTGCATATTGGTCGTCCAATCATAGTTTCTTCATCGTCACAATCATGATGCAACGATTACACGACGACTACACTTTCGCACACTCGGTCGTGAAATTTCAATTCATTTGGCGTCTAAAAATTCACTTGGAGCAGGTATTTTCTGTTGTTCTGGTTGATATTTTCGCGAAATATTTACAAAAACCTGCAATTTTTAAAATATAGACTGTGCTTCAACAATTCAAGACATAATTTTTCAATAATATCAGTTATTTTCTTTTCCTGAAATGTGTTTTGTGCATGCACACAGAGACTTTTTACAATTTCATCATATGTTATAGTTAAAACATTCACATTTATTGAATTTTAATGCAATTATCCACTTTTTTGTGCAATTTTAATGCAAATATTAACTTTTTCACTATGTTTTCCACATAAAATGTAAACAAACAATGCGTGCACAACGATTAGCAAACGACAATGCCGTACTTATCCGTTTTTGCATCTTCTGCGATATGCCGATAACTAGCCGATAACGACAACTGTGCAGATCTCCTTTGAAATGCATGTGCTCGGCTCAAAATTTCAGGGCGAGAAGATAACGCAACTATGATTGGACGACAAGTGTGCAGATAGCCTAAACGTTGCAAACACTCGACTTTGGTGAAGCAATCGGATCGCATATACTTTGCATTATGTCGACTTTGGCGCCTTCTCGCGCTTTTCGCTGGCAATTTAGTTGCCAAAAAGCACAGGGCGATTCATATTAGGTATAAACGTATACCTAAAAAATTTCGGAGCAAAATTTAACTTGGTATCGGGTTTCGATACGGGTACTTTGTTTTCGAGACCTACTCAGTAATTGGTTCAAAAGTGACGATGCCAAAATTACTTGGTATCGAATGAAAAGTATCGAGTATGTACTTGTATTTACTCGTATCGTTTCATTCCTATTTACTCGTATCGTTTCATTCCCACATACCCATATACTTTGTGCAACGAACGAACGTTAGTTGGTTCATGACTTTGTGCACGGATTTTGTGCAATTGTTGTTTTTTTCGAAGGCGTTACAAAATGTTTGTGCTTAAAAAATTGTTTACTAAAAAAAATATATACCATATTAATACTTGATAAACTGTTCGTGTATATGTTTAAAGTTGGTATGTACCAAATGTGATACTAATACCGATATCAATGAGAAATGTTCCGAATAGTGTCTTAGTTTTGGCTGTTGCACCTGCCACTTTCCCCAACTTGACAGCGAAGGCCAAAGAATGAAATGACTTGCTCACTCCTCCAACTACAAGGCTCTTCAGGAAAGCCTCATCGAGGTTGAGATTTCCAATAATGGACATTCAGGCAAAGTGTAGCGATATGTTTAATGAAATTCTTAGGGGGTTTTGAGGAAGTCGTCGTTGACCGATATCTTCAACATTTTGTGTAGAAATGATGACAGTTTTGGGTTGGCTTTCCAAAACGGAACCAGCGAAAGTATATGGAATTTCGCCATGAAACTTGGTAAGGATGTTGGGGGAGGCTTTCTCTACATCACTCACAATTTGTTGTTAAATAATCTTCACTACCACCCCTAAATTTTTGTACAAAATGCCACTTATAAATTGTATATCGGGTAATTCTCTAGTGTAGGGTAACAACCCCTAAAAAAGGTCCGGAAAAGTCGGGAGGGGTACCAAACGACGCGTTTCGGCCCCCCTATTAACAATCTTTAGGGGGAGGGCTAATATTATTAACCATTTAAAAGTTATAAACAAAAACCTTGTTAAATTTCGTTGTTTTCTATGCGCAATTACCACGTCAAAAATGCACTAAATCACCAGTTTCCACTTTTAAAACACTACTAAAACAGCTCCGGTTATTATTTTATGCAAACCAAATCATTTATTCACTTATTTTATATATTTCGTTAATAAAACAGTAAAACTTTGCGCCTTCCAAAATTGTTATAACCTCAAATCGCTGGTATTGCCACTTTATTTCACATTTCATTTGCGCTATTATACTCAGTTTACACTATACACTTCTTCTTTTTTTACTTTCCCTAAATAAGATATTCTAACCAAAATATAATAGCAAATTTCGCCATACCGTGGCAGCGCTACTTTTATGGCTTACAGTTATTTTAGCTGTAATTAAAAGTAAGCGTAATGGAGTGCGAAAAGTGCGATTTTTTATAAAAAATTTTCATTATTTATCGAAGTATTGATTTTTATTGAAAAAGCGCCGCAGTCGAAAATTTTTAATTAAAAATCGCGCGATTTTTTTAGTAAACATTTTCATTATTTATCGAAGTATTGATTCGGGTGGGGTTTAGCACCGCTCACAACTATTTCGGGCTATTCCGTCCAAATGGGTGGTCCGATCCAAAAAAAATTTCACACACTTGTAGTCAAGGGTCCACGCAATATTTTAACACTCACTTTTGTAAATTTTGGTTACTAATTTATTTACAAATTGGGTTTGAAATATGCCCTTTTTTGTAAATATCGGATATTAGCGTACATTTATCACTCCTATTCTGCTTAAATTAGCCACTTCACCAATATATTTTTGTATTCCCCTTCACTTTACACTTTACTTGATTTGTTATAACTTGCTTTACGACTTTAATATTAACCAATTCATCACAATTCATTAAATAAAAACACCTTCAAAATCACGCGTCTGACTTTGGTTGCATATGCAAATTAAATGGCGGAGTTCAGCTGTCAAACTCCAAAATATGCAAAAGAATGAGAGACAAAAGAAGATAGGATATAACCCAGTAAGCATTAAAAATATACAAAGGTGTTCTCTGCAAAAGGTGTTCAGCTCCTTTTCTTCGCAAAACAGAAAGGGGAATTCTACTGCCTGAGGGTTATAATCCCTAAGTGCGGCCGAAGGCCGCCTACGCAGAAAGGTGTTCTCTGCAAAAGGGGTTCAGCCCCCCTTCTTTGGCAACACAGAAAGGAGAATTCTACTGCCTGAGGGTTATAATACCTAAGTGCGGCCGAAGGCCGCCTACGCAGAAAGGTGTTCTCTGCAAAAGGTGTTCCGCCCCCCTTCTTTGGCAACACAGAAAGGAGAATTCTACTGCCTGAGGGTTATAATCCCTAAGTGCGGCCGAAGGCCGCCTACGCAGAAAGGTGTTCTCTGCAAAAGGTGTTCAGCCCCCATTCTTTGACAACACAGCAAGGAGAATTCTACTGCCTGAGGGTTATAATCCCTAAGTGCGGCCGAAGGCCGCTTACGTAGAAAGGAATTCTACGCAAAAATACATTTGTTAAAAAGAACAACACAACAACATAATAACACCACAGACCGTACCACCAGAATATTCCGTAATGTGACATCAGTCAAGTGCAACACCTGCCTTGGCTGGTGCCACTTTAGGGCATGTTCAGGTCTGCGTACCACGCGAGATTGGACGGGGAACTTCGAGGGCCCGTGTTGCGCTGCTCGGTCGCTGACTTCAATTGCGACGCCCCCCACCACCACCACAGGGCGGCAATCACCTCAGCAGCACACACAGCCAACGGCGGCAAGAACATACACCTCACTTACACCCCACATCACGACACGTCTCCCGAACCACATGAAGCTCCTTCAATTCAACTGTAACGGGCTACAGAGCAAGATTGAGGAGATAACCGCCTTTATGTGTCGGCATGGTATATTAATAGCTGCGGTCCAAGAGACGAAGTTGCACAGCAATTCAACTTTGTTGAATTGCGCCGGGTACAACGTGCACCGTCGAGATCGCGAGCGAGATAATGGTGGTGGCTTAGCGTTCATCACGCACCACACCGTGCAGTATCGTCTTATCGAAGCAGACATCGACCGCAGGGATACCACCCTAGAATGTCAGGGCATCGCTATCCGGTCAG
>NW_016163909.1:9472-11586 GCF_001687245.7 Rhagoletis zephyria | reverse complement strand
TATGCAATACTATTGCAAAAACGTGCTGCCAAGTGGTGCTGAAGTCGAGCTATTACTAAAAATAGCCAAGTGAGAAAAGGGGCCGTGAAGGTCAGATTAAATCGACCTGTTGCACCATTGAGTATATCGAACGCTCCTGCGTTGCAATTGGCCCAATGGATGTGATTTTCCAATATTATTATGCGTTCAAACTTTTAAGGTATTTCGTCTGAAATAAGTATATGTATATTGCATTTCTGTAGAACAATGATTCGCACCCATTTTGAAATTGCCACCTACTATACTGTAAAGCTTCTAGGACATTCACTATAGAACCGGGTCATTGTTGCCGCCAGGGAGTGAAGAGGAAAAAATTTATTTCGTTTTGCGAATAACCGTGCTATGAAATTCCTTAGGTTATTTAAAGTGGCCAATGACCACCAAACCGTAATCTTAGCAGACAAATGTGCCAATGAAAATCGTAAACGTGAATTGTTGGTGAAAATGTTGGACCAAAAAGTTTCAATAAAATATATAAAAATTTTGGGCGGGACAAAGTTCGCCGGGTCTGCTAGTATATAATAAGATGGAAAACACTAGTTTTCTAAGAAAATTGCATCGGAAAATAACAAATTAATCAGCTGTTCATAAAACTAGCAACTTCTTGCTGGTTTAGCGTTTTCGTACTTTCTTGCATATTTCACTCATTGGTAGTAAATATTGGCTTACTCTCCGAAATTTGGTTACTGGCAAGTTACTGGATATTTTTTGTTGGAGAATACGAAAACACAACTAATATCTTCAATGTTCACGTGCGTATTTTATACTTTTAATATATATATATTCATCAATTACTTAGGCAAAACGCGTTTATAAATCCTTTCAATCGTTTTACCACTTTTCAGAAACAAACAGAAATAACAATGGCCGACAGTAAGAGCAAATGTGTGCTGCCATACTTCTCGAAGGTATAAAATACTGATAAGTAATGAAAATGTTTAATTTAAAAATCGCGCGATTTTTTATTCAAAATTTTCGCCTGCAGCGCTTTTTATTTTTAAATCGATACTTCGACAAATAATGAAAAGTTTTATTTAAAAATCGCGTGATTTTTTATTAAAAATTTCTCCCCTACGCACAGTGCTGTATGAGCGGGCAAAAATCAAAAAAATTGTTGTCACGTATGTTGTTGTTGTTGTTGTAGCGGCTACAACAACCCCGCCCAGATCGGTCGGTATCTCAGTCGTTGTCGTCAAGTTCCACTAACGGCAACCCTAGGAAGCGTGCAGCTTCTGCGGGGTTTGCCCATAAGGACAAGGTCGTTAGGGATGTCGGGTTTGCCGGGCATGCGAAGAGATGTTTCGAGTCATGTGGGGTCTCTCCGCATGCCGGACATTCATTAGGCACCCTCATTCAGCCTACTCAGGTAGGAGTTTAACCTGCTGCAGTAGCCGGAGCGAAGTTGTGCAAGTGTGGTGCGCGTCTCCCGAGGCAGATGAAGCTCCGTCTCGTCAATGTCCGGGGGTGGTGTGCCTAGAACGGCATTCACAGGTCTAGAGTCTACATAACTCGAGACTGAGTCCCTGTGAATGCCGTTCAAGGCCTGTCTGTAGGCTGTCGGGTCCAGAGGTTGCTTAATGAACCTCTGGACTTCGTCCGTTAGTTCATATAGATGCCTCCTGACGTGCCTAGGCGAGGGCTCCTCTGCAAGCAGCTGTCTGCACGGGTGGCCACTTCTATGGGTCCCGATCAGGAACTGCTTGCAGAGCATTATATTGTGCTCCTTCACCGGGAGCATTTGCGCCTCGCCGTGCAGGTGGTGTTCAGGCGTCATCAGGAGGCATCCCGTCGCTGTTCTCAGTGCGGTGTTTTGTGCGGTCTGTAGCTTCGTCCACTGCGTCCTACTAGTCCCAGGCGACCACACTGGCGCTGCGTAGTTCAGAACCGGCCGGCCTATTGCCTTGTATGTTGCCAGCAACGTTTCTTTGTCTTTGCCCCAAGTACTGCCGGCTAGCGACTTGAGGACCTTGTCACGTATGTCAACGTGTTTGGTATCGTTGGAAAGGAAATTTATCCTAGATTAAGGATCTGGACTTAGTTTTTGTTTTTATCTCATAAGGTTCTCACAAAAACCT
>NW_016163909.1:2626-5518 GCF_001687245.7 Rhagoletis zephyria | reverse complement strand
CTATTCAATGCTCGCATTCATCCGTCGATTTAGCTCGGACTTCACTGATCCTTATACCATAAAACTATTATACACTACTCTTGTTCGTTCTAAGCTCGAGTACGCTGTCATCATCTGGCGACCATATTATGATTGTCATATCAACAGAATTGAACGTATCCAAAAATCTTTTATTCGTTATGCTCTACGCTCTCTACATTTCGCTGACCCTTTCCCATCTTACACTGCTAGATGCATGCTCATAAACCTTAAATCACTGTACAATAGGAGGATTATTCTTTCTCTTACTTTCGTTTTTGACATTATACGGGGTGCGATTGACGCGCCGTTCTTACTCGAACGCATTACATTTAATATCCCACCAAGAAGCCTTAGGAATCATGACATTTTTTCTCTGGATTTCGTCAGAAATAATTATGTGAATAATGCTCCTATTCGCAGAGCTCTAAACGAGTTTAATTCGCTCTTAAACTCTTCTGCTATCGATTTCTCTTCTACCAAATCTAATTTCAAACTACTTTTAAATAGTATGCTAAAATAGTTATCAATTTATATTTATACTTTGTTTCATCGGATAGTCTATACGAAATGTTTATTTTCTAGATTAAATAAATAAATAAATAAATAAATAAAATGAAAGTAGCTGCCATTCCTAGTCTTTAATATTATTAGGAAAACGCCCTGTATAAATAATAAAATAACTACTCAGTATTGGAACTACTTCTGAATATCAAATTTTGCAGTTTCAATCTCAGTTTCCATGAAAACTGTAAGAGCTAGGTAAAAAAAAATTGATTTTTGAAATCTCCGTACTCTAATCCACCAAGAAACGAATTTTTACTCAAATCCGTCCATTTTTCTATTTTTGCCCACTTTTTATATGGAGACACAGCACTGTGCTACGGCGCTTTTTATTATAACATCGATACTTCGATAAATCGCGCTATAAATAATTACAATTTTTAATAAAACATCGCGCAACATTATGTGCATCTTTTCATTGTTTCCGTTTTGTGTCTTTTTTTGCATTTTTTGTATGTATGGCAGCACTGACGTTTCAGTTCAGTTGGTGTACAAGGGAAAAAGAGGTTGAATTCGGTATTTTTTGCAACTTTAAATGCGAATTATTTAAAAACTATAAGCCTCCGGAGGGTGGGGTCCTCAGATTTAGAATCTGAAAAAGCTCCTCTATACTCCCTAATATTTTTTTTTTCCAAAGCCTGCATTAGTTTTGGAAAATTTTCCCAGAATATCTAGTATATTGCGGAACAAATGCTGGTAACGAAGGGATATTCTGCCGAAATCCGAAATAAAATTTGCGTTTTGTGAACTCTAGTCCTAAAATTGCCACGCCCATTTCTTGAAAAGCGCCCATTTTTTTAAACATGGTTTTTATAGAGAATGAATCAGGGATTACGACGGTATGANTGAATCTGAAAAAGCTCCTCTATACTCCCTAATATTTTTTTTTCCAAAGCTTGGATCATTTTGGAAAATTTTCCCATTCTCAAAAATCAACGCGATTTTTGACTAACTCCGAACTTGCATTTTTTTTTACTAAAATATAGTGGGCTGCAAAACTGCGTCCTCAAAAAATTTCTAAAAAATCTGGTTAAAAAGTTGAAAATTTTGAAGAAAATTTGCTGAATTTTCGCGAGTTTTGCACAAAGTTTAGGAATTATATTTTTATTTTTTTGTTGTTGAATGAACCATATTTTTATACAAAAATTGGCGGAAAAATATTAGAATAAAAATTGTTGCATATGGGTGTTTCCATGAAAATGTCAACCAGGACTGAAAAAATAAAAACAACTGAAAAGGGTTTTTAAGACGAATTAATAAGAGTAAAATACTCGAGTTTTTATATTATAGAAGTATTTCAGCTTATTGCAATTTTAAAACTCAAAAATTGAAGAGTAAAACTTAGTGTCTCTTCGACTTAGTTTTCTCTAATGAAATTAACTATTTTCTCTTTCCTATTAACTAAATTAAGAGATTTGAAACATTACAATTACATCTTTAAATCAAATTTGCAATAACAACTAACTATAAAAATTAGAAAAAGGAGAAGTTAGAGCTCGGTTAACGGTAATTTTTTGATTTCCTTCTGATAGTATTCTAATGTCGCGTACGTTATGCAAAAACATTGTTTGTCTATGTCATTTGTATATTGGCAGTCGCAGGTAATGCAGATTACAATTCTTAAGCGAGAATTCTTCCAGTTAAAGATNGAATTCTTCCTGTTAAAGATATACAGTAAAATTTTCTTTCCAACCGAAGTAAAACAAATTTTATTACCCTTTAAAGTTTGTCGCATACGTTATTGTAAGTACGAAAATTTCAATCAAATACATCAAAACCAATGTTAATTGCAAATTTTCCATTTAAATTATTTATTTTAGAATAGTTGTAAAACAATGAAAGGGTGGCGGGAAGAGTTCTCAATAAATACATTTTATTACTTACGAGAAAAAATGTCGCGTACGTTACGTCGCGTACGTTATTGTTTTTTTTTTAATATAAAACTAGCCAGAGATAAAGGTACATTATTTAGCTTAGTTTAGGAATTTTTAAAGAAAAGAAAACCTCCCATGATTCGCAGACTTTCGCATATATGCGTGTTTCCATGAAAATGTAAACCGAAAATGGAAGCAAATGAATTTAAACGGCTTTATAACTTCAAATTTCGTATTCAGATGGCGGAAAAAGGTTTTGAAAACGCGAAACGGTGGAGAGAAGAACTTAAAAAATTTAATTTAGTATGTGTTACTAGTAAAAATATTGTATGGGGGAAAAATCTGTCGCGTACGTTATTATAATTTTTTTTAATAAAAACTAACCAGAGATAATTTCTATAAAAAATGGAAGGATTGTAAAGGTACATTATTTAGC
>NW_016163909.1:0-2601 GCF_001687245.7 Rhagoletis zephyria | reverse complement strand
TAAAGGTACATTATTTAGCTTAGTTTAGGAATTTTTAAAGAAAAGAAAACCTCCCATGATTCGCAGACTTTCGCATATATGCGTGTTTCCATGAAAATGTAAACCGAAAATGGAAGCAAATGAATTTAAACGGCTTTATAACTTCAAATTTCGTATTCAGATGGCGGAAAAAGGTTTTGAAAACGCGAAACGGTGGAGAGAAGAACTNTGGAAAATTTTCCCATTCTCAAAAATCAACGCGATTTTTGACTAACTCCGAACTTGCATTTTTTTTTACTAAAATATAGTGGGCTGCAAAACTGCGTCCTCAAAAAATTTCTAAAAAATCTGGTTAAAAAGTTGAAAATTTTGAAGAAAATTTGCTGAATTTTCGCGAGTTTTGCACAAAGTTTAGGAATTATATTTTTATTTTTTTGTTGTTGAATGAACCATATTTTTATACAAAAATTGGCGGAAAAATATTAGAATAAAAATTGTTGCATATGGGTGTTTCCATGAAAATGTCAACCAGGACTGAAAAAATAAAAACAACTGAAAAGGGTTTTTAAGACGAATTAATAAGAGTAAAATACTCGAATTTTTATATTATAGAAGTATTTCAGCTTATTGCAATTTTAAAACTCAAAAATTGAAGAGTAAAACTTAGTGTCTCTTCGACTTAGTTTTCTCTAATGAAATTAACTATTTTCTCTTTCCTATTAACTAAATTAAGAGATTTGAAACATTACAATTACATCTTTAAATCAAATTTGCAATAACAACTAACTATAAAAATTAGAAAAAGGAGAAGTTAGAGCTCGGTTAACGGTAATTTTTTGATTTCCTTCTGATAGTATTCTAATGTCGCGTACGTTATGCAAAAACATTGTTTGTCTATGTCATTTGTATATTGGCAGTCGCAGGTAATGCAGATTACAATTCTTAAGCGAGAATTCTTCCAGTTAAAGATATACAGTAAAATTTTCTTTCCAACCGAAGTAAAACAAATTTTATTACCCTTTAAAGTTTGTCGCATACGTTATTGTAAGTACGAAAATTTCAATCAAATACATCAAAACCAATGTTAATTGCAAATTTTCCATTTAAATTTTTTAGAATAGTTGTAAAACAATGAAAGGGTGGCGGGAAGAGTTCTCAATAAATACATTTTATTACTTACGAGAAAAAATGTCGCGTACGTTACGTCGCGTACGTTATTGTTTTTTTTTTAATATAAAACTAGCCAGAGATAAAGGTACATTATTTAGCTTAGTTTAGGAATTTTTAAAGAAAAGAAAACCTCCCATGATTCGCAGACTTTCGCATATATGCGTGTTTCCATGAAAATGTAAACCGAAAATGGAAGCAAATGAATTTAAACGGCTTTATAACTTCAAATTTCGTATTCAGATGGCGGAAAAAGGTTTTGAAAACGCGAAACGGTGGAGAGAAGAACTTAAAAAATTTAATTTAGTATGTGTTACTAGTAAAAATATTGTATGGGGGAAAAATCTGTCGCGTACGTTATTATAATTTTTTTTAATAAAAACTAACCAGAGATAATTTCTATAAAAAATGGAAGGATTGTAAAGGTACATTATTTAGCTTAGTTTAGGAATTTTTAAAGAAAAGAAAAACTCATGATTCGCAGACTTTCGCATATGTGTATATGTGCCTTAAAACCACTTCTTTTTTTGTCGCGTACGTTATCACCTGGTTTTGAACGGATATTTTCCACACCAAAGTTTCGAGGCTGCTTATTTTTTCTCAAACATAGTACCCTTCGGTTGCAACATAACCGTAATCTTTGTTTTACAGTAACTTCTATTTTTGATAGATTTACGTTACTCTATAAGCGTACGAATGTCGCGTACGGCTGTATGGAAACACCCATATACTATTGTGAAAAATTTGCTGTGTCAATACTTTGTTCCGGCAGTGTATTTTTTATATAAATACTGCACTAATCACTTTTCATTATTATATCCACACGTATGCTGTAATCCGAAAGTTCGTAGTTACGAATTCTTAGTTCCGAAAATTCGAACATTGGTATGCTGTAATCCGATCGTAACTATCAACCTCCAAAGCCATGGATCCCGACGGAATATGCATGCTGATGCTGAAAAATTTGGGTCC
Source organism: Rhagoletis zephyria (assembly GCF_001687245.7). NCBI lineage: Eukaryota > Metazoa > Arthropoda > Insecta > Diptera > Tephritidae > Rhagoletis > Rhagoletis zephyria. Next base: position 483 of record NW_016163909.1, on the reverse strand, counting down.
TGCGGGGGTAGCGTACCTAACGGAGGTCCTCAACCTCTCAATGGCCACTCTCATCATCCCAGACATCTGGAAGGTGGGGAGAGTGGTCCCACTGCTCAAACCGGGGAAACCCGCCAACAAAGGAGATTCGCATCGTCCGATTACACTCCTTTCCCCGGTAGCGAAGACACTCGAGGCCTTGCTACTCCCTGTGAGAGAACGATTCTAGTAGCGTTGGACTTGTCAAAGGCGTAATATTTAGAGACAAAACGAGTAAGCAGCGAAAAATAAAACAGGGGGTTCCTCAGGGTGGCGTCCTTTCCCCGCTACTGTTTAACTTTTACATTTCAAAGCTCCCTCAACCACCAGAGGGAGTCTCGATTGTCTCCTATGCCGACGATTGCTCGATCATGGCGACTGGGAATGGAATTGATGACCTGTGTTCGAAAGTAAACGGCTATCTCTCCGAACTTTCTCGCTTCTTCACTGCAAAGTGTCTAGCCC
>NW_016163908.1:14129-34135 GCF_001687245.7 Rhagoletis zephyria | reverse complement strand
AAAAAGCGATTTACTTGAAGAAGAAGTTTTTTCCTCTCGTGTAAAATTTAGAAAAGTGGGCTTTGTAACTTTTTATCATAAGATAACGATATGTTAAATATAAATATGGAAACAATGAATCATTTTTATTTCATTTCGAATTACCTGCATTTTCTGTGACTTTTTTAAATTAAGTAAGCAAATTTTTGTTTGAATTTAAGTATTTTGAAAGAAACATACCTCTTTGTCAAAAGCCTACAAAACGCTTTCAAATAAAACATTTGCCTAATTCAAACTTTGAGGCGCTTAAAGCAAGTGAAGAAAAGCTGCCATTTGGCCAGCCTTTATACGTTTTAGTATATTCCAAATATTTTTTGACACTTCTCGCAGCGAAGCAANTCAGTTAAAACTTTAGGAGCTATACAATGAAATATCATATCTGAACAATTAATGGTTGATTAGTAAATAACTCAGAAATGTAGTGGCTGGCTAAATGTACGAGTTATATCAAAAAAGCTGATATCTGAACAATCAGTTACATGGGAGCTATAACTTATTGTACCCCGAACTGTCGGTGACTATAATTGAAAGGTGTGCAAAATTCCATGTTTCTACCTAACTTCATCTCACTCTAATTGTAAGCTTCTGGTGGTCCTGTCATCGAAACTGAAAAGAGCGAAATGGAGAATGAATCACGTTAATTTAAATTCTATTTAACAATATACTATGTATTACGCATATTTATTTACTCTCTTTTTCGATTTTAGTTATAAATCTTATATAAAAACTTTTAAATTTTCGCTTCAATAATGTTGCTAAAAATTCGAATAAATTAAATTTACTCCACCGCAGCCACAATAAATATAAATCTTTATAGAATTAGATAACCATAAAGAAGTCGCTACGTAATTACTCCAAATTCATATATGTATGTACATAATTCAAGCATACAATTGTACATAATTGAAGCATATTACCTGCTATTCATTAATATTTGTGCTCGATATCGAATAATATTGGGTTTTATTTAAAAAAACCGTAATACCGAATTAGAGGGCTTTTGTGATTAGAGCGCTAATTAAATTTAAATTTTGGTGCTTTATATCAAAAACACATACATACATACAAACATATAAATTTACAGCATTATGATTAGGGCAACCTCAAATTTGCTGTAAAAACATGATTTTAAGCGCTTAAAATAAGCACGATAAAATAAGAAATATGCACGAATAATATAAAAAAAAACATGATTAAATTATGCATTTAAAAAAATAAATAGCTACCATTTTTTTGTGTAAAAATTTATTGAATTTTATTCAAAAATGTACAAAAATAATGGTAAAAGTAAAATATTACACATTCAAAGCATATTCACTTACATATGTATAGAAATAAAATTGAAAATTTAACTTGAATATTTTTTGCAAAAAATAAAAAAAAAATATTCGGCTAATTAAAAAAAAAAGAAAAATAATTGTCTGTTATCACGGAATACATTCCCAAACATGGAAAAGGCACGAACTTAAAGGCAGAAATTTCAGTCACTAAAAAATTTTCAAACCGATGAATTGAATTACCGGATTCTGATTTTAGCTTATTGCTCACAGTTGAAAAATTTACAGCGTTTAATTTGCATTCAAATAAAGTCAATGCCGGTGCTGTTGCTGATGATGTCACTTAGACCCTTATGATTCTAACCCCTTCAAATGTAAAATTTTGTAAAAATGCCACGCGTAAGTGAAAAAGGAAAGGTTTTATAATTATATTTCGAAGCAGCCTTAACTGATTTACTTTTTCTTGAAGTATTCATATCATGTGCTTCGCGACTTTGAGTTTGCAATGATTGCCAGCTCAATTACTATTATGGAAATGTCGCAATTTTTGTCGCAGGAGAGATTTCATAAAAAAGTAATCAGTTGTGTCGCAAGGTAGCAAATTTTGCAACAAATGCGACATTTGCGACGTTTCATGAATCCCACCATTGTCAAATATAATTAAGTGTCGCAGTACGTACATAATTTCGGAATGGTGAATTTCAAAATACTTATAATGGGCCTGTGCCAATCAGTAGAAAAGGTCTATGGTGAGAAAATTGTAAATTTCGTTACTTTTTACTGCTGGAAATTTTTGACAGTTGCTTTAATGCAAAAAAGGTCAGCAAGTTAAGCAATCAAAATTCAGCATTTATATGAAAAATATTTGTCTTTGCTGATTTCAATTCTTGCAGAACAGAAAGCCATGCACATGTTAAAAGTCTTAGCAATAATATAACAAAAAACGGTGTCAAAACCGTTAGGTAAGTGTGATGCTTACTGTCAAATTTTTCACTAGCCCTACGAGATCGGCAATTTTTATTCACCTCACAATTGTCAAAAATCTAACATCCAGAGTAATTTTCTTCCAATTGGCACAGGCCCTATTAAAAAAAATTATTATTTTTTTTGAATATGCACTAAATTTAGCATTTATTTCTAAAATATGCAAAAAAAGCATTTATTGAGAAATATGCTCTAACAAATATGGCTAAACCGCCTTATCTTTTTAACCGACTTACAAAAAGGAGGAGCTTATCAGTTCGACGGAATATTTTTTTTTTTATGTATGGTACCGCATAACTTTGGACCACGTCAACCGAGTTAGAGAATTATTTTTGCATCGGAAAGGTAGAGGTGGTCCCATACTAACCTGGTTGAGACCAGATCATTGGATCATGAAAAATTAACGGTATTCCTAAATTTTTATATGAGAATTCAAGTCGGTTTTGGGTTTTGCTTAAAAATTACTTTTTACAATTAGCATTTCCTTTTTATGCATTTTGTGATAAAGTATAAGAAAAAAACATGCACGCGCATATTTTTGGTAGCCCTAATTACGATAATACAAACACACCCTGTATACACATATGCATAAGCATTTGCATACAAACTGTGATACTTACAGTGTCGGTCAAAAATGGATGAATGGTGTTTCGTTTTTAATATTTATAATATTTTTCAAGCCAACATTTTTTTATATTTTTTTTTGTAAAAATATGGTTCATGGTGAGAAAATTGTACTGCTTCCCAAAAAATTTCTAAAAATTCTGTTTCAAAAGCTCGAATTTAGATACAAATTTGTGGAATTTTCTGAGTTCTGAATAAAGTTTGAATGTGTGATTTATATAGTTTTTGTTAAAGCACGAATTTTTATAAAAAAAATGTCAAACAAGATTTTAGCTTGAACACCTTTGTAAATAATAAAAACGAAATACCATTCATCCATTTTTGACCGGCACTGTTTCTACAATTTGATTACTTGTATATGCAAATCAAGTTTGCGGATTTCAATTGCATGTTATGAGAGTCAACTGATTGCGTGAAGTTTACGAATTGCCAAATTACCAAATCGCTGAATTTTCCGCTGCATCGAATTTAAGTCCAATGTAATATCTATACATGTACCACATATTATTTTTTGTTTACATTTGTGCATATACATTAACATATCTTGGCATATATGCGTGTATATAAATATGATGTGTCTCGTTGCCACTTTAGATTCGTTTTATTGTTGTATATACACATATGTATGCATTTGATGGTGCTTGATTTTGATTTGGCAACAAATTTACTTAGCTCACATGAATACTATATGTAAATTAGGTTTCAATTATTGTATGCAAATATTTATTTTCATGCAACAAAGTGCGCGAATGTTTTGTAGTTGTGTGCTGGTAAAGATGTACAAATGGGTACAGCATCATGTTAAAAATTTAGAAGAGCGGATATACACTAGGGTGGTCCAAATAAAAAGGTAAACTCGGAATTTTAATGCTCTCACGCCCTAGATCGGCTATGTAAAAATATAAACCCTTGTTTATTATTTTGAAATCAAAAAATATTCAGAGGTCACTGAAAGCGGTCAAATATATGGGTAATTTACAAACAAAGTGCATTTTTTTGTAAAGAATTTTTTAATTATTTTATGGTGGGAAAACCGAAAAATCAGCATATGCGATCCAAATAATTAACCACCAATAGAACAGTTTTTTTATTATTGTAAGCCGTTTTGTTTTCTTTTACGAACGGTATTTTTTTGATATTCAATTGATATTTATTCGATAATAGACATGAAAAATATTTTAAACAAAGAAACAATCAGCCTTATCGTGAATTTTCATTTCGCGTGAACTCGAGATTTTCCCTCATCCATGATAAAGTGAACCATTTCGTTGAAAGAAATTTTTCACCGGTTAAATTTTTCACAGACTATTCATGATAAGGCTGAACGAAACAAGTAATTAAAAAAAAATTTTTAACCCCAAGCTCCTATTTTTTGTGAAGTTATTCCTTTTCCTGTAGGTAATATACATACGTACTCTTATTCCAGATATGACTATATCGGTCCATAAATGTGGATTTTTCACCCGCGCCACCTAGCGTATTAATTCATCATTCATATTGCACTGTCATCGGGTTCTGAGCTAAGTTCCCGAATGTCACACAAATGTCTATTAATTGTTTAAGGAGTTCCAATGATTTCCTTGTTTTTATATTTTCGTGAAATGAGTCTCTTAGAGAAAAAACCAAAAAATTTGAAATATTTTCAGAATATCACTTTTAGGTGAATACGATTTTTTTATTTAAATAACTTATTTCGGCAAAAGTGTCCAAATGGCATATATAGGAAATTTTTTCTGAAAAATTATTAAAAAAAAAGCCTACCTCCCAAGAAACAACCGAGGTGGAACAAATTGCAACATTAGTTTATCTAAAAAATGAGTTTTATGCAAATATTTAAAAAAACATACATTAAGTGTTAAAAAATCAGTTTCATTCTCATTCACAGTGACATTCTGAAAAATATTTAACAAAAATGTAAAAATAAGAAGATAAAAATCATTTATGAAGACCTGAGAGCAGTTTCCTAAATATTAAAAAAAAAACATATATATATATGTATAAATACCTGCTATTTACACCCCATATAGAAAAAAGAATTTGCCTTAGAAATGGTATAGAGTTCTTGAAAATCTATATATTTTAATCTGTAAACTCTGTTTCTCTTCAGGACGCTTCCAATAACACCACTCAATTGTTTATTTAACCATTTTGTAATATGTACTAACGAGTTTTTATAGGTCCTTCATTGCAGTTTTGTGAATTTTGGGGGACCTATAAAACATAATAACTATTAAAATATGGTTACAAAACAAATGGGTGTTATTTTTCCTATCTCCTGAAGAGATACTGATTTTTCCAATCTGAAAATATTTATTTTCAAGAATTCCATACCATTTCTATGAAAAATTCTTTTTTTCCCATATAAAATACATGTAAATCCGTGAGTGCTTTGAGCGACCTCTAAATATTCTTTGATTTTAAAATATAAAAACATTGGGGTATATGTTTCTCGGTGTAGAACAATCCTAGGGTAAGAGAGCATTAAAATTTCGGCTTTACTTTTTTTGAATCACCTTTAAGGAAAGGATAGAGTAGTTCGAGGTGGCTCAAAACTGCGGCTTTGAATACTTCTGCCGGTAGGCCATGTACATACATAAATACGTACATACATATGTACATACAAATGAATTGAATATGAGTAATCCCGCGAGGTTTTGCAAAGCTGCTATTGATTTATAAATATCTACTAGTTATTGTAAGGTGGGTTCACATTGGTAAAGTGAGATTTACTGGAATATTTTTGTAAGAAGAAGTTTCAAGAAAAATCACTCAAAGGGGCAATTAAAGAGGTAAATTTGAAAACAGCGATCGAAAAATATCATAAAATCACTACAGACATTTGCGGTAATTACTTGTTCCGCAAACTTTCAAAAGCCTTTGAAATTTTTTCATGGGTACTCGTATTGCCCTTATTGAAAAGATTCTTACCCTAGCGAATAACATAAAATGAGAGTAGTAGCCTTACGAGCCCGACCATAACTCGCCTCTACTATCAAAGAAGAGAATAAGTTGTAGCCCCCATAAAAGGCAATAAGCCTAATAGGAATGCAATTGAAGGCGTATTTGAATGGTAAATATGTAAATACATTTATGCCAAAACACAATTTAAATTTTTAGTTATACTGATTCGTAATAAAATTTGGCGCTTCAATTCACTGTGAAGATATCCCAGTGGAAAATTTAATATAAGTATAGTGATCAAAAAATAATCAGAAAAAATAATCAGTGGAAAAATGTTATTTATAGTGATCGAAAAAATAATCAGCGATGTCCTAGGAAAAGTGAAGCATTCAGTTTTGCATGAGAATGAATGCGATTTAATATAAATTGTTTGCGAGTTTTTGGATACATTAGAATGCCGAATACCAGGCAATGGATTTTTAGGACCTAAAAACCTATAAAGAAGGCAAAAAAAAAAAATGACGAAATAGGCTAGAAAAGCAAAATAAAACAGCGAAGTAGGCAGGAAAAGGCACTCGAAATCGCAAAAAAGGCAAAAGAGGGCACTAAAAAAAAGACAAAAACCCGAAAAATAGTCTAAAAATACATTTATTTTAGAAATGGCTATTTTACAAGTAAAAAGAGAAAAATTATGAACTAGTTTCATGAAGTGAAAATTTTGTACTTTGAATCTTTGACTATTTTCTTCTTTCCAGTTTTTATCTCACAAAACTTGAATCTCTTTACTTGTAGTAACATTGAACTACAATATGCATTTTGAAGTTTTCTGGCAGCATTTTCATCCGATTTTCGCGAAGAAACATGTGGTGGCCAATTTGAATATGGAACGTGTAAAGCTTTCATATTATCAGAAATAAGGGCTTTTTCCTTGCTCTTTACAATTAAAGGTAGAGAAGGCAAATATCTTAAAAATGGAAAAAAGGCATTCTTGATCGAATATACTCGTATCTCTTTAGCAGAAAAAAGGCAATTTCCATAAAATCCGTTGCCTGCTGATTAAATATTAAACAGCAACATAATCTTGAACTCATAAGTCATATGTACCTACATTACATTATTTATCACGCATGTAATATATTACTACTTTTCCCACTGGGTTGTGGTGTGCGTTTACATACATATGTACCCAGGCTCTACATACAAGCAATATGTTTGTACGAGTATGTAAGTAAACAAACAATTTTTAAAGCAATACATTATGTTTGATTGCAATTTGCAAATACCAACGTTATACGAATTGATCTGGAAATTAGTTTGTATATACATTAGGGCGGTAATTTTTTTTTTTATGCGCGTATAGCATGGGAGAATTGTATGTGTAGTTCTCAGAAAATTTGCCGAAGAAATTAATTGTCTAAAATCAATTTAGAGTGCGCCAAATTGCGAAAATAGGTTTCGAAGAAAATGTAAAAATGTTCACTGTTGGGCCCTCTGGTGGAATTTATAAGTCCAGAAATAGATTTTTCATACCGAAAAAACCACTTATAAATAGCATGTTTTTATATACGATTTAAGCACTTCTTTACGACACTACAGCAAAACGCTAAGAAACCTATTTACGCAACTTGGCAAACTACAAATTGATGTTAGATCCGTGGATTCTTAGACAAATTTGCTTAGAATTACATGTATAATCCTATTGTGCTATACGCGCATAGTCGAAAAAACTGCCACACATATTGTTCCTCTCTAATATATGTAAATACATGAAGAATCCATATGCAAACTACATATATGCAAGCCTGCAGTGAAAAGTGAATAAACATTATAATTCCTGAACTGACTACTGAACAGACTGACTAGTTCGAAAATTTATTCCAAGCAAAAAAAAAAATAAAATATAATTCCTGGTCCCACATAGGAGTTTTTGGGTAAAAAACAGGACAAAAGTTCAAATTGTCAATAATACATAGCATACATATGCAAGTATAGGCTTATTTTTATCTCTTGTTTATATGAGGGAGGGTATTGCAAAAATAGGCAACTAGGACCTTAGAAAAGAAGTTCTAATGCAAGTGGTTTTTTAAAAGATATTTTTTCGATTAAAATCGAAACCCCGTTCGAAAAAATGTGGTTTTACGAAGCTCTAAGTCTTGACGAAATCGGAAAGGAAGAGTTCAGTTTAAGGTTTTAATGTATACTTAAATGAACAAACTGGACAGGGTACAGCTAGTTGCCTCCTTTTTAATCACAGCAGGCCTACCCTCTACCCACAGTAAGGCCCTAGAAAACCTACCAAATCTTCTTCTTGTCGGCCTTTACGGTGGATATCAAGCCAGCTGTAAGGTAAAAAGATTAAATACAGTTAACTCTCACGTGAAAAGACTTTCGATTGGAGCACCAGAAAACTGTGGACCCGATCCCAGCAATTTTGTGTGAAGAAGTGGTGTAAACTACTCTAATATTCTGCTCCGATAAAAGCTTTATATTAGAATTGCAGATACAAGCGACTAAACGAACCGCTCGTACTGATGCTCAAAGCTCGACCTCTAATTTAACCTCAGCATGCGGCTATCTGACCACGTTTTCTAGGCCGAATTCACTGCTATAAGGTAGGCCGCCGTATGCCTCAATAGTACCATATGTTCTGACAGTCTAGCAGTGATTATTTATAAACAGCACAGCAGCACTTCTTCGAAAAAGGCTTTCGAATGTAAGAAGATTTTAAAGAAGTTAGCGACGACAATTACCATTAACGTGGTATGGATAACCGGGTACAGTGAACTACTAAGAAACTGTGCATTAGGCGAGCTCGCAAGAGGGTAACCGACCTACGCTTAGTTAGCTCTGCACATGATGTGTAGGCGCTGCCCTGTCTTCTTGTAAAAATAATTTTGCATTAAATTGGCCAACCAAATTTGGGCGAAGGAAGCCATCTGCTGCGCAATTAATCAGACCTGGCCAAGTATCGATGAGAAGAGATCTAATATCAAGATAAATTTATTCAAAAATTCAATTTCTCCATTTCGACCTGCCGCAAGCTAATAGGCAGGGCGAAAGGAAACCAGGTTAGTTCAAAGGCGGTGTGAGATTTCTTTCAGTTCTTAACTCTAATCGTAGCCATGTTAACCTCACATGGGTACCAGAATATAGCGGGATCATGGCTAACAGAGTGCCATATTTCTTCTAAGGCCATTTAATGCTCACTTTTCTTCAGAGCGCCTTTCCCTTCAAAGGAGCTCCGTTAGATGAAATTATAATTCCTAGATGAAGAAGGAAGCAAACATTTACTGGCCAAGTACAGAGGGTAATAGACAGGCTAACTATTTCATCCCAGAAATATCAACAAGGAAAACCGAAGCACTCTTTCATTTTACTTCTCACATTGTAAAGAATTGTTATACGGATTCTTACTCGGCAACCTAGGAGATGTTTGTTCCGACTAGTGAAGGTTATACCTTGAGTAATAGGAAACAGCAGAGCAAAATACGATCCACTGTGAAGGCCTTACAACTAGTACGTTACTAGGCCCCGAGTTCACTCCCTAAGGTCACGGTATGTAGCAGGAGGGGTAGCAAATTTACTACCAAATTTCATTAACTACGAATGCGTTCTAACACTGAACAAAGCTGAAAAGCAAGCTGGTGGTAAATTGGTTCAACACTAGTAAACTTGGCTGTAAGGAAACTACTCCTTAACTGATAGGTTTGTGTGCAAGAGATCTTGCTATGCATACGAATATGGTAATATTGAATGTGTATTGAGGTGTATGAGATAATGCTAGCTTGTATTTGTCGGTTAAAATGCAATTTGCATAGCATTTTATCACTTGATGCCTGTGGAAATTTCATACACCAAAGCACACAAGCAGGAATAACTTTCCCGGCGCAAATTTCCATCTATGTATGGTATGTATGTATGTATAAATGCGTGTGTATACAACAACAAAACGGCGTAAAGCCCGGTGCAGGATATATGTATGTACATTAGGGTGGTCCAAAAATGCATGTGAAAAGGTAAAGTCGGAATTTTTATGCTCTCACCCCCTAGGTTTGTTCTATACCGAAAAATTAAAACCTTATTTTTTATTTTAAAATCAAAAATATTTGGGCTCAAAGCATGGATAACTTCCACGTATTTTATATGGGGAAAAAACATCTTTTCGTAGTTAAAAATAAATATTTTTTTTTACCAGAAAGTTTTTTCATCGCAACTATAATTTATAGATCCGCCGAAAACCCATAAAAATCCCGAAAAATGCAATGGGGCGACCAATAAAATATCGTTAGTATTAAAAAATGGTTAGCTAATCAATTTGATTTTACTATTGAAAGTCTCCTGAAGAGAACCAGAGTTTTCCGATCGAAAAATATTGATTTTCAAGAACTCTATACCATTTCTACGAAAAATTTAATTTTTTCCATATCAAAATACATGGAAAACTTTGAGTGCTTTGAGCGACCTCTAAATATTTTTTGATTTCAAAATAAAAAAGAAGGGGTATACTTTTCCGATATAGAACAATCCTAGGGGGTGAGAGTATTACAGTTCCGACTTTAATGTTTTTGGACTACCCTAATGTACATAGGTACATACATTTTTCATATCTGTACATATGTAACTATTTTCAATGATTGTGCGCCTACCTCAAACTCTAATTTATCTTGACTTAGGCGCACGTTTTCATGCCATGATTGCTGCTTTCGATAGCAGCATATATACCGGACAGTGGTTCAAAATGCTAAGCTATGTATATCAATGGTGGATACACAAAAATCACTTACACTCTCAAAAACTGCAATGTTAGAATTTAGCTATCATACGATAAACTTTTTATTGCTAAAGCGCAATGCTATCCCAGTGGCGAAATTAAAATTTCCGAAACATCAGCGGAAGTAGATAACATTGGTAGTAGACACTGCCAAAAGATGTTTACAGCATCAAAAAAGAATTGTATTGATGTGTTGAAATCGTTCATAGCCAATCCACGCCCACAGTCTATAAAGTGTTGCATGCCGATAAAAATTATTTTTGAACAGGAGAGCAAGTGATTAGCTTCAAGAGAAATAGACGCCATTAAAGATCAAATAAATGCCATAGTTCCAATAGAAATCTGTAACAAAGGAGAGGAGATGAACGTCATTCATAAGTTTCATTTGACCATGATTGATGGAAGATATTTTCCACAATCGCAAATTTTTACTCTCAACGTTGTCGTGTTTGTGGAGCCCCACCCATAGTTACGAATTATTTGAGTGCAGTTACAAAATTAAAGTCGAGTGTAGGCTGTATGCGTGGACGTTTCAAGTTATGTAAAATAGGGTGCTCCTTAAAAATCAAAAGAACGATTTTTTTCAGTCTCATCCCCACATATAAATTTTGGTCCCGTTTGGAGTGGGTTAAGGCGTGTCGCACAGGGGGAACTGTTGAGATTCCTCTATGGAGACTCAACAACTTAAAAGTATATTTTTCATTTGACACCCAAAATCGGTACTATTAAAGTCGAAGATATGACATATAAATTTTGGTCCCGCTTGCAGTCGGTAAAGACGTTTTCATAGGGTAATCTGAACTTTGGTCCCTGTGGGCAACGCATTAATTGAATCCAATCAAGCCCAAAATTTATGAGTGCTATCTTCGCTTAAAGTAGTATCAACTTTTCAGGGTAAGATAAAGACAGCTTTCCGCGTTCAAGGTGTAATTTCGAAGCGTTTAGACGAAATCCAGTTATGACTTTTTTCCCAGCCAGATTGAGCGTTTGGACTACTGTGAGCCGCGCCGCGTATCATCAAATATTGTCGCGCTTTGTGCGTTTGTAGGTATGCAAATGTTTGTGTTATGCGTAAATCTCATGAAATGAAGTTGCAAATAACTGTATATGCCATGGGCAATTCTAGATGTTTGCAATGGTGTGCACATACATATGTATGTAGATATCAGTATGTTTGTACTACTATGTACGCATGCTAATAGCCATATACGTAAATATGTATATACTAGGGATGTTAATTTTTCGGCTCTTGCCGATCCCGGGATTTTCGCGATGGCGTTGTCTCAATCCTGGGATGTATGTATGTATTCATTACTTTTCAACAACTTGAATCGAAAAAATTGCTTCTATATTTTTTGAGAAGCTCCCCTACCATGAAATAAATAAATAAATGGGCTTGAAACCTACTCTTTTATTTAAAGTGGCGTTTTTATTTTTTCTCTCTGACCGCAGAATTTATTTTGAAGGACTTTGTATTTTCAAAGAAATGATTAACTCTAAAAATTATTTAAAAAATTCAATGCTATGCAGAATAAAATAACAAATGCAATAGAAAATTTCTTTAGAATTCACAAAATTTAAACTTTTTGGACACTTAATTTTTTTTTAAACAAATACTGTGAAATTTCAAGGATAAACTTTTAAAAGGACATTTTTAATATTTACCAGCCCTTCTGCACCAGAAACTTGAATCTGTTTAAATTCTACAGGATTTCCTCATCTTACTTGCCAAGAATCTCGGGATTTTCAAGCCACTAAAAAGTTCGATTAACATTCCTAGTACATACACGCTTCAAAGGCTCAGTGGGAGGCCACGTATGTAGGCCAACATACATACGTATGTATGTATGGTTAGGCGCCTCAAATGTTCGCCCCAACGGTCGCCGTGCTAAGTGCTCAGGTATGCGTGTGTTTTATATATAGTCTGTATGGTAGGTGAAGAGTTATGGCTCACACTGTCGATAACAGCTGGGTATCAGAAGTGGGTATGTGTGCGTGTATTTTCTTATTTTATAAGCTTCATTATTCGTACGAACATTGCAAATAATGAAAAAATGTGTGTTCTTTTAGTTTGATTTGCCCCACGAGTTCATGTTTTAAAGTTTACTCTTCCCTTTAACCTTTTTTAATGATAAAAGTTTGGTGATAAATTTATCTATTCGAATTTTTTGTGCCTTTTAGTAAAAATATTGGTTTTGACTTTGGAACTTAAACTTGGGTGTCTGCATTTGAATAAAATTTAGGCCTCTAACTTTGCTCGATATTAAGTTGCGGCTTTGTATATGTTAGACGTGCCGATTGGTTCATGAGTTGGCAAAAAGTGGGTGTGGGATATGAAACATGAAATTATGGAAATAATTTTTTGTAGTTGTCATTGTTCGATGTGGTGATAGTTGTATTGCCACGATATTGCTATAAAACAGTAGATCGTTCCAGTTTTGGGACGAAATGAAGTCGTTCATCTCTTTTTGAAGGAGAGTTTAATCCTTTGAGATAAACGTACGTGTGAATCAGTCTGTGTTGTATATAAGCAGCACCTTCTATGAGAATTAAAGAAAAATCTAATTGGCATTCATCCTTGTAATTTAGTAGAGTTTTCTCTAAGTGTAGCAAAATCCACTTAATAATCTGTTATACTGTTCTCAGACTATCCATCTCCTCGAACGAGTCACATTCAACTGCATAAAATTCTGCATTAGCGAAAAAATGCAAAATAATATTAATTTTCCAAAATCCGAGTCATTTGCGAATTGTTTTGTCTAAAATGAAAACGTGAGTTTTTTTCTGTATCTTTCACGCGAACAGAGGAATTTACTAGCATTATAAATGTGAAAGTTTGCGAGTGAGTGAGTATGTTTGTTGCTCTTTCACGTGTAACTAGTCGCCTGGATATATTTCAATTAAAATATAAATATTTTTTAAAGAGAGTTGCCACCTTTTTAAAAAGTTAAAATAAATTAAATAATGAGTTAAACAAAATATTACCACGTTGTGGATGTCAAATGGAAGTAGGTTCAAAACCTATTTAATTTGAAAATATTTTTAAGGGTTTTGCCACCTTTTGGAAATGTTAATGTTACTTATTAATAAGCGAGCGGAACTCAAACATAGCGACTATAAAAGTGGCGAATCGAAGGCGGCTATTGATATGAAAGGAAAGCTGTACGTAGATGCTTTTATTCAAATATTTTTTTTAATGTAATCTAAAAACGAAATAAACATTTTTTTTCGAAGAAAACATACTAAATATATTTGGAGATATAATTTATTCTCCTTTTTGTTACATTTGAAATCACAACCTTCAATCGAACTTCGCGCGAACGGAGATGCGGACCAAAGCTAGTAAAACATAACTGTATAGTGGTATTGTTGTACCTGTCACAGCTAAAAATGCACGAGAATAATTTGAGAGATTCACAACGGTGTTGTATTGTTGTACTATGTCGAAAACTTTAAAAGCTTAAAAAAATGTTTACAAAACTTGAAACGGCAACCAACTACTTTTTAACACTACGAAAAATTCATAATATGATTTCGATGGTACTTTGGGAACCCCCTTAATATATTGGTTAGGCGTTTAAAGTTTACGACATACAAAAATACGACACCGTTGTGAATACAACAATTCTAATATATTTTGTTATATTTGTGTTAAGCTATTTTTACATCAACCATTTAAACAGGTGTTGTATAAAAGGAAAGTGCATAAACATTAAACAGAAACGAGAACACAAGCAGAGTAAGCAAATGAAGACAAGTAATAGCACTTAACAAACAAACCATAAAATATATTTTTTTTTTGTTATTGATTTTTCAAAATATGTAATCAAAATTGACAGCTTAAAGTTAAACGCAAACAAAGTGTATCGATTTGGAAACCAAATGCATGAAATAAGTCAATTCAGCTGTTGCTACTAAATACCTATTCAAAGTGCTTCGGTAGTAGCGAAGTACATACAAAAATTGTGTGAGATGTTTGTGAACCCGCATTGCCTTGATGAAAACCCATTTGCTATTTTTCATTACTCGCAAAATGAATGGCCTTATTATCTATCTCAAACGACAGGCCGAACGAAAGTTTCGTCTTTATACGAATGCTTCAAAACGTAGTCCGGCAACACCACTCTAGCCAGTTTAGACCAGAGTTGGGAAAATTGCACTAAATCGAAATTTTCACTTTCACTAGGGCATCACTCCTATCTGGTTAGCAAGAGTACATATATCCAAATATTATTAATCTGCAAAAAAGGGTTACGCAGATATGACGAATAAAAAGTTTCTATTTTCTAGAGGCGTGTGCTTTATCCCCGATAGTAAAATAATAATAACAGGTATCGCCCGGTTATCGAAATTTGACATCTTTTTACACACTTTTGAAATTTTCTTGTCACCAATATCCAATATTGACTCCTTTATGCGAATGACGATTTTGAAGCCCCCCACCAAAATTTATGACGAATTTATAGGAAAACTTAAAATTAAATTTCTTCAGTAGCTTTCGAAATTATACGGAGAAAGGAATCTCAATTTTTATTTATAAAAAATATGCATGCAAAAAAAAATATATCTAGATGTTTTTCGCCTAAATCGCCATTGTGACAAAAATGAGATTTGGTAACCCTGAACTCCAGGCATCGAGATTTATGCACAAAAATCATAAAATCGTTATTAAACCAACAGATTTGTAAAATAATTTCTAGAGAAAACTCCGCTTCTCAAGGCAATGCCTTCAAAGAAAACCCGTTTTTTTCGCTCTCCTGTAAAATTTGAGTGCCATAAGATAGGCGGTTTTGCAATTGGTTTATGGGCGGTTTTGCAAAAACATCGACGATATGTATTTGTATGTATAGTACATTGATCATTTTGTCTCAGCTATTCTTGATGAATTTGTTCACACGGTATTCGCTTAGTATAATTATAAAGCAAAAAGGCGTTGAAAGTATGTGTATGCGCACAAAGCCACAACCTTGACCTGGTAATTTTTTATTCAAGTCTCTTCATTGTATCCTGCGCCCAATATCTACCAATGTTAGTATCAAGTATGTGTATGTATTATTTGTGTACCAGAGAATGGCACGAGTACACGGCAGCAATAATTACATCACATTTACTTATTTATACTCAACTATACTTTTCATACATAGTCGAGTATCATAAACACCGCATCCGAAATTCTGCGGGTGTTTACTTTACCGAGTTTATATTTGCTGCTGACTACTTGTCATCACAGTGAGACTTTGCACGTTTTACTGCTAAATAAAAAGTTGCTCGCGAACGAAGCCAATATTATCTTTTTCTAAGTTTTAAAAACGTTCTTTTCGCGATAAAGTAAAAAATATTTCTTTTCGTGCTCTACGCATGTGACATTTTAAACAGTTTTGACTATTTTTCCTAAGTATATGTATATTGATTTTTTTTTATAAAAGTGGGCGTTTTGCGCGAATTTATCAAACATGAATTTTTTTCGAAATTGACCTTTTAATGAAAATTTTTTCGGCACCCCATAACTCATCACCGGGTCAAATAATGTAGCTGAAATCCCTATAAATATGTCAAAAATTGACTATATATTTTATAGTTCGTTCCATGCATTTTTTTTTCTTGTGGGCGAAATTGTAGTATCTTCGTGCAATAAAAAAAATATTTTGAACGTAGTAAAAATAAGATAAGATTTAAAAAACTTGAAAGTAGAGAAAACGCTCTCGTGTAAAATTTGATTTCTGGAACATACGAGGGGTTGATATACCAAATACTTGAGTGGTTCACAAGGTGTCGTACTTGTCGTATTGTTGTACGTTGTAAAGTTTTTAACGGCTAAATCAATGTTTAGAGGAATATAAATCACCACCAACTATTTTTTAATTGTGTAAAATTTCATAATACAACTTTTATGTTAGCTTGCTAATTCCTTAAATTAGTTTTAGCCGTTTAAAGTTTATGACATACGAGTACAACAGTACGACAGTATACAACACCTTGTGAACTCCCTAACTCTATTAGTCCACAAATCAAACTTTGTAAAAGAATACAAAAATTATACAAATTTTCAGCATTATTTTTGAGATTTTTAATTATAATGTTTATAAAACTTCTATGTATGCAATTTCAAAACTCATTCAATTAAATAAAGTGCAAGTTTCATGTTGCGAAAAAATTCCTTTGACTTTTAATATTTTTTTTTTCCTGAATGTGTGCCGAAAAGAAACGCAAAGAAAAAAAAGAAGAAGAAGAAAAAAAGAAACACAAGTAAGGCGGCCACCTCAAACGCCTAAATATATGCTTCAGAGCGAATATATTATGGTCATAAAATTGGGCACTCCTACCGTTCTCTGGTGTTTGCTTACCACATACATACATACATACGTATAAGCTCAGCTCGTGCGTTCTCCATGTTGCTTTAGCGAATATTTGCCAAATACGAAATCAGTATGTTTGGTATGTGCATAAACGTAAAGACACATGTCAACATATATGTACATGTATTTAAAGTACATATCGTCACCTGAAATACAAAAAGACATAACAACATCGTGACTGAAATGTAAAAGGACGTGAATAATAATTTTTATTTTTCATAAAATGATGTGGGAGTTGCAACTTGATGAAATGTCCGTCATTATCAATTAAAAAGTGAATTTTGAATTTTTCATTAGTTACGTCTTTTTGCATTTCAGGTGATTAACAAACTGACAGGCAATGCTCTTTCGCTTTTACATTTGAACGATGTTACTATGACAGGTATTGCCCTGATTATTTTTTCTTTTTGTTTTGAACATCCATTAATTAATTAAACAGAATTCAAGCCAAAAAGAATTGGAAGTTGTAACTGTCAGAAGGTTTCATTTCATGCAGATATGCAACAAAAATTGGCGAACTAGAGAGGTATCATCTGAAAAGTTGCAGTGAAGTTAAAACAAAGGAAAAAAAAAACAACGCTAATGAAGCACGATGAAATCAAAGGGGCAAATTATGTTGAGGCACGTGTAACAATAAGGCAATACAACAATAATGATTATTTCGGTGACAAAATGAAGGAAAAAGTTTCAAAATCTGTTAACTCATGCATACGCGTCTTGGGGCATTACTGGTTAAAAGCGATCCCACTCAACTATTGCAGGATTTTAAAACAGTTCAAGCGATTATTTGTTTTACGATTGTAGAATGAAAATTCTTTTATCTTGTACATAAGTATGCGAAAGCTAAAGGAATTCGAGATAAGTGAACTATATGTTTAATACTAAATTTTTTCACCAGAATTGAATTTGGAAAGTTACTGTTTCAACAAAAAAAAAAAAATATAAAATTTACGCGCAAAATACGCATCTATTTAAAAAAAAAAGATATGTAATCTTTTAAAATACCTACTAAATATCTACATATTTTCCAAAAGTACATTTCAACATAGAGCGTTTCATGAAGACACCATAATGTCTGTCATTACCATTAGCTTCTTTTCCTTATTCTCCTTAATCTTCTATGCTTGGTGCAAAAAAAAAAAATAAGAACGAAATTTAAAAGAAATAATTTGAAAACTTTTGCCAGTCAATTTGTTAGCAGCATAACTGAAAAGTGGGTAGGACATCGCGATGCGTCGCAATCTCAAACGTTCTATTTGGCAATTAGCAAAAGTTGTCAAATCCGCAGCAACTGCGGCGGAAACGGCAAAGACGGAAACATTCAGATTCAGCCGTTTTAACCATTTCAGCGTTCCTTTGCTGACATAGAAGTCAACATACATAAATGTACGAGGGGCGGTAAAGGCAAGCCGCTCAAACGTTTAAGCGTTAATTACGTTTGAAAAGTTTTGTGCCAATTAGATTCTTTAAAAAATTCTACACCTCTAAGCCGTATCACCTACTTACTTGTCACGGTAATTAAGAAAATAAACGATTTTTTTCTTGTTCGTACTCAAAGTTTATATACATATGTACCAGTTTCTGTGTGTGATTTGGTTCAATGTTATAAGTAGCCTGCTCTAATAAGTATGCGCTCGTAAGCAGAAATAGCAATGCGCTACGAACAAACCACTGCCTGAGTTGGTAGGCGGTTATTCTCTGATTAGATATTAGTCTCAAAAATTTTACACCTAATCGCAGTAGGAAAGTATATTAGTGGATGCTTATATTTGGCTCTAAAGTTACCCAATTTTTTAAATAGATTATCTTTATTTGAAAGTTTTACATCCTAAGGACTCTTACGAGCTAAATGAAAAAAACTTAGTGCAGTAGTCCTTACGCGCGGAAGAAGTGAAACTTAATAAATAGACAAAATGTCAGAATGGAAGAATTATTTAAGCTTTATGAGCTTTTTTTACTTCTTATAATAAACTGCTTAGTTTAATTATTAGTTGCGTTCCAGATGATTCGTGATTTGCGGGTTTTACAGGAAGCCATCCTTCCATAAGGTTAATTAATGGAGAAAACAGCTTTTCCTGCAAATCATGTAAAACCTGCAAATCGCGAAGAATCTAGAACGCAACTATTTATTATATGCGGCTGGCGAAGCATTCATTTCTGCAATATTAACAAGTCGTGAGGTGAGTTAAGGTGAGTTATGGTGATTGGAGGTGAAGTAAAGTGAACATTTTAACTCGATATAAAACGTCTTCACTTTCCACTCTTTATTTTCATATATATTTACCTATCTTTATCCTAATATGTACCTTGAGCTTTTAACTGTGCGTTTATCTTCATGTTTACCTTAGGGGAAGTAAATCCTCGGCCTTCATTAGAGGATCTTGAGGATCCTAAGGATCTATATGTGGGAGAAGATGGTGAACAGCGTGGCGACTAGAACTAGCTAGGTGGACAAAAGTCATTACTCCAAAAATAGCATCGGAGCAAATATTTTTTTTTGTAAAATATCAGTAAACTTGTAAACCTGTATTTCAATAAATTACTTTTTACTTTATAGTTCACATTTTAACAAATTGGTGTTTTTAGTTTTTTAAACTATAATTTTATTATATTCCTTATGAACGGGAGCAGTGTTGTACAAACGAAACACACCTCGATTTCAATTTGTTTTACAGTTTTTATTTAGTTTTTCTAAAAGGCTTAGTTATGAGTACCAATAAATCAGTGGTCGTCGTCTTTTCGTCCCATTATTACACAGAATTTTTTCTTTATAAAACTAACAAACGTGTGGATAAGAGTTTTGTTAAAATCTTGAATTAACCAAAAAATATGAGGCTATAGCCTTAAATGCATTTTTATTACCTTTGTTTTACTTTTGGAAAAGAGGTTCTACGTAAATTTTTTAAGTGGGTTTAAAGTAGGTTGTGTTGAAAGTACTGTAAAATAATTTACGATTCACAATTCAAGTGTTTGGTAAGAAAAATATGTAGTAGAACTCATCTGCTTTTAATAGAATTGTGTTTGTTTGTTGAGATGGACGCAGGGGAGAAGGGG
>NW_016163908.1:0-12978 GCF_001687245.7 Rhagoletis zephyria | reverse complement strand
ACGAGCGGACTCGCCTATTACCTATATACCTTTGTGGTCACCTGATTAAGTTAAGTGACATTTTGACCAGTTTTGGTTTTCTCTTTTGTTTATTTGATGTTTGTATTTTTTTTTTATAAAAGTCTAGCACATTACATAACCAGAACTACATACATAAATCCACATTTCAAAACTTCGAAAAAAATTATAAATTGCAACAAAACAAAAATTCAATTACACCCAAAAATTTTAAACTTTTTGTTTACATTTTAGGTATGCAGTTTTATAGTCCATTAAGTTTAAGTAGTGAATTGAACCCCTACTTCGATTCTTTTATTTTTATTAACTTATCTTTAATATAGACCATACTAAAATGTACCTTTTCATATAAAAATTCGTACGTGTTCCAACCGTGACAAACGTTGTCCCATCCATGACGGAGGAATTTCGTATTTTTTAGAATAAAAGTAAAATAAAAAAAATAAAAGTAAAATAAATTCGGAGAGTTTTCGTAAATATATCTGCTCCAAAAAGCATGTTACTTTTTTTGTCCCACCCGGGACAGAAGTAATAATTCAGATTTCTTCATATAAAAGTAAGCTGGCATTTTTTTCGTATTTTGTAATGACTCATATAATAGTCAATTAGGTGTAGCTTTGTTATACATACTTAAATTTAAACAAGAACGAAAAATGACACTGAAGATGGCATAACGCCTAAACCGGTTTTCTCCAAACCAAATTTGACAAGGGATGACGGAATATCGTTCCACATTACAAAACACTTTTTCTGTTAAAGGGTTCCACCCGTGACGATGGAATCACCCATGCATGTATATTTATAAAAATATATTCAATGTTTTGGGAAATTAAATCCGTATAAGTGGAATAAAAGAGAATGAAAATTTGTACAATGGTTGACTAAGCACAAAGTATATCCAACTGAATTCCATAGAAAAGATAGTCTCTCCTTTTATAAAAATAAAATAAACGTTTTTTTCTGTTTTAGTTCACATTATTTCAAACTTCAATATGTAAACATATGTATACATATGTACTTAGGTGAACGCATGTGCATGTAAGGGGAGTGTATGAGTCAAAAGCGAATGTGGTACGTGAAAATTCAATTAAAATTATTTGCCATAGTTAAGCTGCTCGTTGGCCACAGCTGCTGCTGCATTTTACACCTTAAGCCTCTCCACTATTTGCTTCATTTGAAGCCGGAGCAGTGTGCTGACAATGACTTTCAGCTTTGTAATGGTTTTTAGCTTAACTTACACAAAAGCAATACTTTGAAGTATTCTCTTGGTCCAGGCGATTGGCAACGGTGCGCAAGACAGTAGCTTAGGACTGCCATAATTCTGAACCCATCGACCATTTAGGTGTGGACTAGGATATCAGGAAAATATTCTTAAACCAGGACGAATCCTGCTAAACCAGGACGTCTGGCAGCCCTACAGTAGCTGAATAAATTTATCGTTGTAGTCGAATAGCGTGTGAAATGCTTTCAGTATGTTGCATGAACGTGTATATTAGACAGGACCGTGAAAAAAGGTTTATCTCCCTAGGAAGGGAAGTTAAGCATCATAAAATTTTTCGCCTTTGGATAATCTTAAATTTATTTTAATTTGACCAAAATGTACCTCTTCCGACAAGTAAATTCATTTATCTCAATTTCTACAAGTTTAAATAGAATTTTAATTTCCATAAAACTAAAATGAATGATCAGTTTTCCTACAATCCTAAAGAGATGTGCATACACACACACACACACAGCTCTCACATTAATTAAAAACTTATTTAATTTGTATGAGGACCGATCCGGTGCGCCACGGCCTGTTAACATGTATATACTACATATGTACAGCCATAAAAGGGCAAGCGAATTTTTTTCAAAATTTTATTTTTGATGCAAAAATGCATCTAGAGTCTATAAGAATATTTCTACATCAAAAAGAAAATTTTGAAAAATGTCACTTACGTCCTTTGTCCAGTATGGTCTCGCTATATGTAAGTATGTGCTTGCCGTTCTTACCACATAAATCGATAAGCACTGTTGCCGGTTTCGTACATAAAAAAAAAGCATTGAACTATCGATGCAATTGCACATGGGTGCTGAATCACGCTTTATTGCCGCGCAGTCGCTCCCAGCCACCCTGCCACCACCTTAACCACACATCCACTTTGCTTTCGGATAATGCTAATCTGCTAGTTTCCTAAGTTATCTTTGGGTTTTAAGCTTTACTTTGCTTTTACATAAGTTTCTAACTGCCAGCCGCCAATGCCGTTGGTTACACTTGCAGCTGTTGCACCAACACACATGTAACCAAAGTAGCAAACGTATGTATGTAGTGGTGTATAGCATGTTGTGCCAGCTGCTTTTGTTGCAATCCTTTGCGCTTAGTTCGTTGCATTTACTCAGCCTCCATTCGAAGGCTTTTAGCAGCGAAACTTGTGGAACGTTGCTGTGCTCTCTAGGGGCTTAAGCGCTGTTGTTGCTGCTATTGTTGCTGCTCTAGTTTACTGACGATGTTGCTGCTGTTAGCGTGAGCGTTAGCGCTGCTGGTGCATACAAATGCAAACAAGTTCAAGAGTCACTTGCCGCTGAAGGACGAACAGATTCAACAAGCAAGGCAAAAGCGGAACGCGGTGGAGGCAGTGAATGAGTTTTCTCAAAATGGGGAATGAGTGCGTAAATGCTAACAGCAACAGCGATGTACTAAAAAAGTGCTGTAACGTAAAGCACAAAGGAAGTGTGAGTGGAAGATGGCGGTGGGTGAAAGTGCGCTTGTGTATGTGTGTGTGTGTGTGTGTGGTATGCAGTGCTGTTTAAAATACCGTGTTTGCAACGAAAAATGCAAAAGCTTGAAAAATAGTGGTAACGTTAGTACACTATTTTATGTTTGTATATTTGTGCAAGCATACATACCAACACACCGAAAGCGATAGCCAACCCAGCACAGCTTGAATTGAGTATTATTTCAATAGAACTTTGAATGAGTTTGAATTGAATGTGCTATTGAATGGGGTCAGATAAGAGCGAAATGAGAAATAGAGGAAGGGACAGGCAATGGAAATGGAATATTAATAAAATGAAATGCGAGTTGAGTGGGGTAAAAGTTAGTGATTTTGTGATTTCACTTGATGCCAGCGGTCAGTTTGCCAGATTAAATGTTGGTGTTGGTGCCAAAAGCTAGGTAATTATGAAAACGAAGCAATTTGCTTTGGAATTGTAAAGTAAATACAGAAATCATGGAAAGCTAAAATGCAGAAAATCAAACAGATTNAATGAAAAACATTGGTATTTAACACACGTGGCTGCATCTCCATTTTATGGCGCATTCGTGCGAAAAAAAGTGTAGAAGACAATGGCTATAGCCAATTTTTTCGAGCTTGTCGCTAGTTTTTGCTTAAGGTTTGCACAGTTTCACTTCGCTTCCTTGAGTTTACGACTATCAGCTGTCGCACGTTAAGCTGGTGTCGCTGTTGCAAGTGGAAGTTTCTCGTATCACGATTTTTGATGACAGCGGATAGTAAATTTTTTTTTTGTTTTAACAAGAAGTTAGAATTTCTGCCACTTTGCGCCGATCTAAAAGTTAAAACTGTTCATTTTTGTTGTATGTACATACATACAAATATCTATTTCTTGCTTAAGATTATGCGACTACTCTCAAAAGGTAACATTCCGGGATTAGTCTCCATTGGGCACTGATAAGTGGGCAACTGGTCTCACTGACGATCAATTAGTCTCAACGCATCCCTTAAATTTAGTTCAGATAGGTAGTTAATCGAGCAATCGGCCAAAAATTTTCGACCAAGCCGCTGAATTAGCTCGGTCTACCATACAAATATTAAGCGAATGCTAATTGGATGAATTTTTACAGGCAACACTGCTGCGTATTTTTAAATTTTAGATGTGTTTATTGAATAAATAACAATCAGCTATATGTTTGTGGTCTGATTTGTGAAATATCCGCTGTAAAATTTTTCATCAGGGATGAAAAAGTTAATTTTCTGATTTTTCCTTATTTGCAGGATTTTTTAGTAGATAAAACTTCATGGTTCTTCGATCTGACGTATTTGGCCCTTTTTTATAATTTCTATGAACCATCACAATGGAGAGAGCTATTGGACTCGTTACCTACACTATAAAATACGTTGAAATGTCTATAAAAATGTAAAATTATTTCCTGAAAAGAAATTTGGCTACATTCAAAATATTCTTAAAGATATTTGCTTGCACCGAATGTACTTTCAAGTTAAAAAAAGGCACGATTATCCCAACTTGAGTCAAAGTTAATTGACTCAATTAAGTTTCTGTTTGAACTGAGAACTACTGTTAAATAGATACATTTGTTAGCAGCCCTCGTAGGTATTGAAGGTGCCTTAACATCATGCCTGTTGGGCCTGGGCATACACTGAGGGAAATAATGCATAGTAGAAATGAAGACTTTATATTAGATTATCGTATGTCTGACGGAGTTCGAATGTGGGACCACCTAAAGCCGAATGAATTTTAATAAAAATTAGAAAGTAAATAAAAAAAAAATATTTTATTTTTTCCCTATTGATGTTTTATGTCCAGAAGTAGTTAGGTACAGCTTAGTTACATCAAATGCATCAAATGCATCACCCTTGACTATTTCGCGGATATCGCCATAGGAATATAGTTAGCTTTCATCAAACCAAATATACAAATAATAGTGACTTTTAGCTCCTTCCTAATCAACTTAAATATAGGCTATAGTTGGATACATTTCCTGCAGGGCTTGTAAGTGTACATACGCAGCCCCAGCATGCAGAGCGGTGACCACACGCACATACATACATAGTACATGTTTATCCCCACAAATCGCGTGCTGTGGTGCTGATAGAAATTCAACATTTGAAAGCACACTTATATGTCTGGTTGTAGTTGAGTGCGCAAAGATGCTTATCACAATTTGTTGATATCCAGAGAGGGTCAGGATACGAAATCCGCTGCAGGCAACATGCAAATAATTTTTTTTGTTTTTACCTTGATTATTCACTTAATGAATGCTTTTTCCTGAATGAATGCAGTCATCTTAATATGCGCTCCCGCAATATATATAGTATGTGGTCGCAGCGGTAAACTCACTGCTGTGTGGCATGGAAGGATACGATCTTGCACTAACAGTAAGCGGTAAATTTCAGCGGACACTATATGACAGCGTGCAGATAAAATTGAAACAAGTAGAGAGTTTTGACTAAAACTAATGGTTGAGGTGTAAGCCGAAGCAAAATAGAACTTTTACTGTTCACAACAATTATAAAATTCTCCCTGGTAACACCGGGGCTGGCACAGAGTACACTAAATATAAGCGAATCCGCGAAGTGCATGGGCAAGTACTTGATAAACAATATACCTGGATTTAAAACAGCGAAAAGCGGGCGTGGAAGGCCATCATTGCGCTATATAATTTTAGAGGAGCCATCGGCTAAAATAGGGTACACTGGGTACACACCGTCGTGGTGTATACCCATACTTCTCTATGGGGTAGTGATATGGTGGCAATTATAAGGAAGGAATTAAATATCATGAGATCACGCAAAGTGTAGAGAACAGCTCTGATTTGTAATACTGGTGCGCTCCGCACAACATCTACTGAGGCAACGACTACGATTCTAAACATATTACCCATAGATATTATGGGAAGGCAATATGCTCCGCATGCAGCTCTAAGACTACAGGTTTTAGAAACTGGAAAGCGGCTCGATGTGGTCAAACTACCATTCTTTTCTACCAGCAATTACCGAGAACAACGGACTAGTGTGTTCCAATGCTCACTTTTAAGTAAAGTTGCGGCATAGCTGTATCAAATTTGGGTGCCAGCTCCAATTTGTAAATGACCTGATCTAGGAAATCGGCGTTTTTTTTTTGTAATTTTAAAACTTGAGATTTTCCCTACAGAGTAATAAGTGGTGAATATGTGTTACATTCTGCCACGAGCTGGAATTTCAGCCAGCGCTTCACAAAAAAAACAAAAAAAAAATTGCAAACAGAAAACTTTCCAAAGATAAGCCAATGACAAGCATTGCGAGTTGCCAGTTTTAAATTTGATTTTTCAAATTTCACGCTTCGCATTGCTCGTTTCGCTTGTCATCCCTGTTTGCAATTCTAATACAAACTTTTTGCTTCTATCTGGCATTTTATTTTCCTTTCCTGTATATTTTTGTAATATTTGCAATGCTGATTCCTTAGATTTTTTTCTAAGCGTAAGCAATAAAGTATAACATCTTTCTACATTTCCGCAGCTGGCGTAATCCATGACTTGTCGCGTCAAGGCGCGTGCCATGTAAGCCAAAATCTGCATGAACTGACAATCGACAATAACAACTTGCTAGTGGAGCCTTGAAATTCCGTGAAATAAAAACTGAAATTTCAGTAAAATGAACGATGGCGTAGACTGACTTAAATGGAAACTTAAAATTAGATTCGACTCTGGGTAGCATATTGAGGGCAAACGGTTCTCGGGCGGTCTCTAGTTAGGAGCTACTTGATTCCTTGATTCATGCCAACTTTCATGGTAATAACTATATAATCGGCTTCGTCTAGAGGTAGTATGAGTGACCAGGCTGGTACCTCATATAACAAGTACATATTTTATCAAGGTTTTCAACAGAGGGGTATGCCCCGAAGGCATGGAGGATGTGTGGGTTATATTCATCCCTAAGCTGGGTAAACTAAACCACTCACAAGCAAACGACTTGGCCTCCATACATAAAGATGAAGTTTTAGGGACTTTACAACGGCCATAACGTAAGGGCAGACCGGTAGATGTGTGCTCCACAAAGTGGTTGGTACCAGAGGAAAACCATAAGAGTTAAAAAAAGCTTTACTTTGGCTTCCTGGATATTAAAGGAACCTCCAGTAATTTCCGAATTGTAGTAATTATAAGGAAATTGAACGACTTTTAGTATCATAGACTGAGAGAAAAGTAACAAATGAGCCTATTAGTTACAGATGATGCTATTAATCTATAAATTGATGGTTTATAGAAGGGTACTCTACTCCGAGGTCCTGGCGATCCGAGAGTCTTTTCGTCTGCCTAACGCCCGTAGGGTCTTCCAAGCATAAGTTATACAAAAGGCAACTCGTCTTCTACCTAATATCAAAATCCTAGCCAGAAAAGTTCTTATCTTCGTCGATAGCCCAACGAACTCGGAAAGCAACAGAATCCAAAGTAGTGAATTGTAAGTAAATGTCTGCCGCATTGGTACACTTGGTCATTTCAACACCAACCCTACCTGGGTTCCCACCGTTTAGTGTTGACATGTACAAAAATAGATTATAAATGAGTTATGAACCAAACGAAACTCAAAAGATCTGCAGGCACTGTGCTATTGCATGGCGAGTTTTCTGTACAGCAACTGCTGTGGCGAGGATGAAGAGGCATTGATTGAAAACGTTCTGTTTCGCTTTTCAGGCCTACAGCAGAAGTAACTCAAACGCCCGAGGCCACGCTTCTTCACCAGTCTGGCAGAGTCGTCGAAGATGGGCCGCTTTGACTCCCTCAATTGCAAATGGGATGTCCCGTGATTTGACAGGTTAACGTTTTGAGTATTTTTTTTTCTCTTTACAAAGGAACTCCGGTTAGGGGATCGGGCTTGCAGATCTGCGCAGTTCGTTAATTATTAAAATATAAGGAGTAAAATTCAAGGTCTTGGCCTGTACATGTGTAGTAGGGGTTTACTTTTTCGAAAAGAGTTTTCACCTGTTGAGATACTTAACTCAGGCTATTTAATATGCCATGCCATCATATCAGTACCTTCCGTCCGATTTTAAAAAATGAGACATTAAATTAAAGGCTTGGGCTGTAATGTGCAATAAAGTTTTACTTTTTCCAAAAGAGCTGCCATCTTTTAACAATTATTTCTTAACTCAATGTCGAAGGGTTGCCACCTGATAAAAAAATCGAATTCAATTTAAATGAAGGCAATCAGGTAAGCGTACCACAAGTCTGGTGTCAGATGAAAGGGATTTAAAAAAGGTTTTCATTTGAAAATATTTTGAAGAGGGTTGCCACATGTTTGAAAATTCGAATTTGGTAAAGTTATACACAAGCTAAATGAGATATTAAATTATGGGCGTCAAACGAAAGACTGTTAGGAAATCTGCACTTTGAACACTTATAGTGTTTGAGAGAGTTGCCACGTTTTTAAAAAGTTAAAGTTTTGGTTTGAAAATACTATTCAGAAGGGTGGCCACCTGTTTGAAAAGTCGAATTTAATTAACTTATACACAAGTTTTATGAAATATTAAAATATGAGTGTCAATACAATAATCAAAGCTTTAGTTTGAAAATATTTTTGATGAGAGTTGCCATATATGAGTTTTTTGTGAAGGTCATCATCTGTGCACCGTTCTTTCGAACTTCAATATTCAGAGCTCAAATTAAAGACCTTTGCCTGCACATGTGCAATAAGGTTCAGTTTTTTGAAATTAGAACTTTCTGTCTCACCAAGGTGGTTTGAAATTAGAGAAACTGAACCATGCGAGACCTCTTTCCCTCAGAGATGGCTGAATGGATTTAGATGAAATTTGGCACACGGATCGCTTATATCACCGACCAGGTTTTGGACTATATTTGATGGTTTTTAAGAGGGTTCCCAACCTGTTTGAAAATTTAAATTAAGTTTTGTCGTTTAAAACCATGCGAGTTCACTAGTACACTTTTATTCATAGGTCGATTGCGGACACTGGCATTAACTTTTCCAGAAATTAATGTAACCATCGCAAGTGGAGCCAAACAATTAAGCGTAAAGATTTATTCGGAGATTTAGCCATTGTATGAATTATAAGGCTTACTAATTTATTCTATGCAATTTTTTGTTTAACTCTAGTCTTCTCTTTAAAGCCCACTGTATCTCTTTATACTCAAAATATAAGTTTGTATATACATTTTTATACATACACATTTTCTAGTGGAGAATTCCCAAAGTGGCCGCTCTTACTCTTCATCGAAATGCCTTCCTTGTACAAATTTTTATTTTGCATACTTTTTGTCATCATGAGCATCGTCCTGATTTCCCACAGTTGGGCAATGTCAATTTGTTGCGTTCGTATTTTCAAAATTGTTGCTTCGGCCAAACTTGTTAGCAAAAGTAATGAAGTTAACGCTTGGCTTTGAGTTGGACTGCATTGTTTTAGTGCTGCGTGGCAAAGCTTTTTCCACCACAAATTCGCACTAAACTTATTAGTGGCGCGCACCGACATTGTTAGGGGGCAAGGTGTGAAGCACAACAATTTGCAACAGCTGTGCAGCAATTTTGTGCTTTTGTTCCTGTTCCTGTAATTTGAGGTGTTGGAATAGTTGTTGGAGACAAAGCTGGAATTTTTTTTTTCTCCTCCAGCTTTGTAGCGGAAACACGCACTGGTCGCTGCAAATTCCGATGGTTGTGGACAATTTGTAAAAGTTCCTTGTGCACCATGTCGAGTAGTCAGTTGCTGTGTGTTGTAAATAGTTTTGAAAGTTTTTTTTTCCATGAAATTTTGAGTTCAAAATCGCAAAATTAAATTAGCGACACTTTTAATGGTGCGAGTTAAAAAAATTTTAGAACTTAAATAAGAATTTGGCAACAAGGAGGATGAAGTGAAGGTTAGTGAATTTTGTGCGTGCAGGAAAAATTCAATACGTGGTTTAAACTATGGCTACTATATTTTCTGTAAATAAGATTTTTTTTTACAACATTGTGCCTGTGGAGAATCTAGCACTAAGCGAGGAAGAGTAACAGCGGGTTTTTTATGTCTTGGGAAGTACTTATTACGCATCTGGTGCCTGATTTTGAAAATTCATACGCCACACAGTAATATTTGATAATGACACAACTCAAAACTCAAGAGAAACACTTTACTACTTATAAACAGTGGATAATCCATAGCTAATCTATACAAAGTACTCATAAAAATTAAGTTTAGTAAGACATGGATTGGGGACATGTGCCATTGTTCATTAAAAATAGTTTTTTTTTTCAATTTTACTTATGAGATGCTAATAATATATAGATTTTTTTTCTTTTTTTCAGGTACGTTTAGTATTACCATGATAAGAAAATTAAAGTATGCTTAAAGAATGTATGTATTGGGGGATATATGCTTTAAAATTTGTATTTAACTAAAAAATGTTAATAAATGGATTATTTTAAAATAAATCGCAAGAACCCTGCAGAATTGTATCAGTACAGTCCAGATTTTCTCTGTTGTTGGTTGACGGCATGTTAAACCCACCGCTGCTTTTCAGGCGCGATCTTTCGTCGGATCGGCGGAATGTGGGGACAGTTTGGACTTGTCCGAAAGAAAAACCAAATAAATTAGATGACTGAAAGTGTGGAATAGTTGAGTTTATCGCTTGGTCGACACATACTTAAAGTGACGCTGTCTTAAAACACAAAAAATACTTTAGTAATAGTTTTGTTCCAAAGTCAGTTAATCTAGAAAATATTAAATTTTCCTGCATGGCTTCAGATGAAAGAGTTAATGTGATTGCAACTATTGAGAAAAACTAAACCTTTTAAAGATGTTGATGCTCTCAAGCGACTTGGTAAAGACTACTTCTGTTGTCCAACAAAGTATTATCAATATTTGTAGAAGTATTTTTTAGAACGCATTGAGACATGTTGTCATGACACTTATTGTTATAAACGATTAAGCTGTGCTTTGCCAACCTTACTCTAGATATCACAACTATAGTTCAGTCTTCTTTTAAATAAGTAATACCACAAGGTTCTAGGCTACCTCATCAAAGGGTATTACAGAATTTTTCAACTAAAACTTTATCATATCCAACGAGCTTAAAATGTTACTTATCAAAACCAGGGGGAAAAATAATAGTTATTTTCAAAATTTCAATTCAAAAAGTCAGTCGGAAAGATTTGGTCTTTTTAACATTTGGGTAAGGCTTCCTCAAGTGTGCACCGAATTTACCAACATTAATATTTTTCAATGATATTCAGGCAGCGCCGAGTTTTGTAGTCGAACAGTACACTGTGAAATTTTTGTTGCAAAATTCCAAATCGTTTTTTTTGTTATCAACAATTGAAAATTTTTGCAGTGTTTTGGAAATTTTTATTTTTCTTTCAAAGTAAGTGTCCGCATGAAAACATGTTTTGGGTGCGGATTTAAGAAACATTTAAACTATGCAATTAAATTATTTGCGTTACAAAAATATTTTTTTTTTTACTTTTCAATCATTTTTTTTATGAAAAATTGAACTTTTAAGCAATTTCTGAGAAAAAAATCACCTAGTTTCTGACGTTGACTTCGATGGCCGAAGGTGGCAGTGTGATAACTAATTTCGTACAAGATATACCTGGTATGAGCCCTCTCTAGCTAAATGGTCAGAAGTTATATTACCAAGAACTCCTGGGTGACCTGACACTCAGAGTAAAATAAGTGCTTTATGTTTTCCAGCATTATTTGGTAGATTTTTCCATTATCAGCTTAGAAATAAATAGTTAGAGGGCTGACCAATCCTTGAGTGAAGCTTAGCTGTCACTACGGAGACGTAAACTCCTACCAAAAATCCTATTATCCACCACGTAGGCCTTAACAGGGCAATTCTGGCAACTGTTTTTCAACTTACCACAGTCCTTCGAAAAAAAAGTATTTTGTAAGACAATTGTCAATTCTGGTAACTATCTTAAAAGCTTAGCGCCTTGCTGTTCGCCTATTAGCAATAAGTTTAAAAAGAAATTAAATTTAACTAAAAAATATATATATTCTTATTTTTAAAACAATAAAAACTAACAAATAAAGGAAATATAATTAAAAAAGAGGAAAATAAAAATAAAGCAAAAATAAATAAAAAAACGTTTTTAAAAATTAACTGAATTTTATAAACTTAAGTGCTGAAAAAACTTTTAAAACCAAAATTAGGTGCACGTATTTCGAATTTTATGCTATGGAACTTATAACACTTATATGTATCCATATTAGGGCGGCTCAATTTGTATTGGAATTTTTTCGACTATGCGCGTATGGCACAGAAGAATTCTACGTGAGGTTCTAAGCAAATTTGCCGAAGAAACCATTGGTCTAAAATTAATTTGTAGTTTGCCAAATTTCGAAAATAGGCTGCTTAGCATTTGGCTGTAGTGTCGGACAGAAGTGCTTAAATTTTTTATAAAAACATGTTATAAGAGTTTGTTGTATGAATAATCCATTTCTGCGTAATTTTTTTTTCTGAAACTTCCGCCAGAGGGCGCAACAGTGAAAATTGGCAAACTATATATGCACTTATATAAACTAGACAATGAACTTAAAATACTTCCAATCTGCAATTTAAAATATTTTACAATTAAAATAAGAACTCGGGTTACGAATCATTTTTTTTTGCAAAAAATTTGTTTGGTAAGTTTTATTTCCTTCGCTCTTTAAAGGTAAAATTAGTAAGGTAAAAACCAAATCCGCACGATCAGAAAAAGGATTTTCTTCTAGTTATTTTTGAATTCTTGAACCTAGAATTTCGAAATTTTGTAATTTTACCAATGCCAAAGTTGTGGCTTTCCTTCTCTGTCGTAGCCGCCTGAGAGAAAATATACCTTCTGACCTTATCGGAGCTCGAATTACTGTCCGGTATAGTTTGTGTGCTCCCGCGCACGTTGCAGAAACTAATAGACTTACTTGCCCATTTTCCATTTGCTTGCGCCCCATTTGCATTAGAACACCAAATTCAAATAAATATTAGTCAACACTGGTCCAAAAAATTTACAGACACAGATTTACTAGACAAATTTGAAAAGAGGTAAAAAAGAACTAGGAGCTAAAGTGCAATCTTCGGAGCTAAACAGAAGCTAAAAGAGCTAAATCTAGGCCCAAAATGGTAACACTGAAGTACAAACTTAAGGCCAAGTTAGAGATGCCGTAACCATTACGCGTTAGTCATAACGTAGCAAAATACTTCAGAGCTGCTGTGGTTATGGTGAAAAACTCTAAATAAAACAAGTAAGAAAGTCTAAGTTCGGGCGGAGCCGAACATTA
>NW_016163907.1:0-34148 GCF_001687245.7 Rhagoletis zephyria | reverse complement strand
GAAGAAACATAACTTTTCCTTAAGATGTGAGACTACCAAGCACAACAAATTTGACGGCTGATAATCTGAGATTTGCCCGTGTAAACGGGGTGGTTCAAAAACGAGCTTTGAATGGGCCTGAGCACACTAGCCTGCTCAGTCGGACTTAGCAGTCCACCACTCGAACGCACACTGTCTGCACATGTTGTCTGTGTGTGCGTGTCAGTCCACCGTCAATCTGCGATTTTCGCGGATTGAAATGAGCGAGGTAAACTCGAACTCTCTTCCTCCTCTTATCCACACAAAAGCGGTTTTAGGCGGACTGAGCAGCCCAGTGTGCGGAGTCCCATTGAGATAGTACTTATTGGCAGCATGAACGAAAGACACAAGATCACGCGGGACGGAAAGAACGAAAAAAGTTATTTTCTAGCTGCCGAAATCTCGATGCCATCTTTGCTGTAAGAAGTAAACAACGAAGAGAACGGAGAAAACCGCGAAATTGTTGAACGCATGAAAAATCATTTTTATTATGCAAATTCTTCTAAAAATCATGCCGTTGTGTTAAATTATTCTTTATCTTATGTGTACACACGTTGTCACAAGCGAAAATGAAGAAAATTGCAGTAAAAAGCCACCACCAAATTGTAAACAACGAAGAAATGTAAATAAACGGCTAATGTCAAAATCGTTCAACTTTTTTCCTTAATGCGATTCTAACGGGCTAGTCTCCTGCCCGCGTGATCTTGTCTTTTTGGTTCATGTATTGGCAGAGAACGTAAAGTAAATTTACGTTGTTATTGGTCTTGCATTACACCCGGTTAACATGATTCAGGAACTTGAAAGAAATTCTCGCCCATTATCTTTTGTTTTCTATTTGCTTTTACACGCTTCAATTCTGCTGAACATGTTTTTGGTCCAAGGCCAATTTATACAAGGTGGCGTTGGCAGAACAAAAATTACAATAACAAATTATTTGCACATTGACAATCAGTACAAAACAAAATTACAACAAACACATCATTTTGACAAAACGTAAAAATTCGACGTGAAATCAGCGAATCCCGTAACACTACCTTGCATATATTCGCCTTGTTTTGGTCGTTTAAATGGAAAACAACGAAAATGTCAAAAACAAAGCAAGAAAGTTGAAACGACTTGATGATACAGACGCATGTGCACTCGTCCCTTTTCTTCTCACCCCCTTTCTGTACATGCGAGCAGAATTGATTTCAATACTTGAACTGTGTAAAAGCAGTCTCACAGCTGACGTTATCGATAGTCTTAAAACAACCCTAGTATTTTTTTAAAACAGAAACTATTGATATATCGATAGTATTGTCGATATTTCCATCTCTACTTTTCATGCTAGCAACGTTTTGCAAGATTTATTTAAGTTTTTATTAAATCGGTACAAATTATTAATAAAAATGGATGTTCGGCCAAATCAAACCATTTACATTAATAATCTTAACGAAAAGATTAAGAAGGAAGAGCTCAAAAAGTCCTTATATGCGATTTTCTCTCAATTCGGACAGATTCTCGATATTGTGGCGCTAAAAACGCTTAAAATGCGGGGCCAAGCGTTTGTGATTTTCAAGGAAATTGGAAGTGCTTCGAATGCGCTGCGTACTATGCAGGGATTTCCATTCTATGATAAACCAATGCGCATCGCTTATTCTAAGACAGATAGTGATATAGTGGCCAAGATAAAGGGTACATTTAAGGAGCGTCCGAAAAAGGTTAAGCCACCGAAGCCGGTACAAGCCACTGAGGATAAGAAGTACATAAACACGATTTTAATGCTAAATTATATAATATTACACATTTTTATGTATTATTTTGTTGCAGGGATAAGAAGAAGAAGGCGTCTAATGCTGAGAACACTAATCCTAACACACAAACTGAGCAACCACCAAATCAAATTCTTTTCCTCACCAACTTGCCGGAAGAAACAAATGAGATGATGCTTTCTATGCTGTTCAATCAATTCCCAGGTTTCAAGGAAGTGCGTTTAGTGCCGAACCGGCACGATATTGCTTTTGTAGAATTCGCCACTGAATTACAGAGTAATGCTGCGAAGGAAGCACTACAGGGCTTCAAGATAACACCGTCACACGCTATGAAAATCACTTTTGCCAAAAAGTGAGAAGTTCTTCACATTACTAAAGTGTTTGGAGGTATCTACACGATCTACATATATATTTAAATTTAACGTAGCACTAGCTTTTTTAATTTATGTGCCCTTACACGGAGTGCTCTAGCATATGTATTTTCTCTCCTGATGTCCACAACACATTTACGATTCAACAACATAAAATTACGTTTATTTTATCATGTAAGACCTTTTTAACCCGTGTGTAAATATCATTCAGCACAATACCGAGTGAGGGCTAATATTCGGCTTGGTCAAAGCTAACATTCTCACATTGTTTTTCTCTAAAACAATGTACCTTCTAATGTACAATATTTCATATGGAAATAAAGTGCATGCCATATTTGGCAGAGAAAAAAGTAATTGAATATCTTTAATAATTGAAGCGTTTGAAGCATTTAATATGATAGCATGGTTTACTGATTTCAATGAAACAAGTCTTTTGTTATGGCTGCTTAGTCAAGAGCTGGGTGGTCCTCTTCCACTGCCTGCTCGGCTTCAGCAATCTCTGGCATATTTTCTACAGGTACAGGCTCGCCTACGTATTTTTCCATGTTTTTAACAAGTTTCTCGGAGTTCCCGCCTACAAAAACGTCAATTATATGTTTGCCCTTGATAAAGACGAAAGTCGGCATGCTGGTAACATTGTATTCGAGCGCAATTTCTTCGCAATCGTCCACGTTGACTTTCAATACAACTGCTTTATCGGAATAATGTGCTGCTAACTCTTCCAATTTTGGGCTAATAATCTTACAGGGCCCACACCAATTTGCAAAAAAGTCAATGACCACCAGCAGGCCGGAAGCATTGGCTTCTTCTATTTTCTCATCTAGATCCTCTTTATTTTGAATTATGTATACCATGATATTGCGGATTACAACAGAAAAATGATGAAATTGATTAGCTTTTTTATATTATTGTTTTTTTGAACACGAATGTCTAATTTTGAATATTTTCTTTTATTTCTTTAACAGTAAAATCACAACCGTTTGACTGCGAATTGAAACGGGAAATTTTTTTTTTCTGCAAAGTGTTGTAATCACAGTTTTACTACATGATCATGATTTTACTATATCGAAATAATCTCATAAGCAGATATGTAAATAAATATTAATTTTATCGACCTAGATTCCTGGCTCCGCTGTAAGGCTATTTGTCTCTTCTATGCCGTTCGTCGGCTCTCCAACATACTTTTTAATAGTGTTAATTAGTTTTTCTTCATTACTCCCAGCAAATTTTTCCAATATTTGGTTTTCTTTCATCAATAAAAACGATGGCATCATACTGACGTCATTATCAATCGCTATTTGCTCGCAGTCGTCAACATCAACTTTTGCAATGATCAATTTGCCATTATACGTAGTTGCTAGTTCTTCAAGTTTTCTATTTATTAACATACAAGCTCCGCACCAAGGTGCAAAAAATTCGACCAATAGATGTTTTCGTCCAACTTCGTTTAATAGTTGGGCATAGGTGGCGCATTCTGATATGATTATTAACTTATTTACTCCGTCGATAAAAATTGGCGGTGGAGGTATTGGAGGTGGTGAGGTTTTTTGAGAAGATGCTGAAGCAGGTCCTACTTGCGTGGCGGGTACTGGTGGAGATGATGCTGCTGCGCTTGGCGCAGTGCCACCTGTTGTCGCTGGTGCAGGGACAATTTGAGGGGGTGAAGCTGTTGGTGGTGCACTCTGAACTGTTGCCGCGGGTGGGAGAACTCTTGTTGAGTTACGGTTTGGCCCTGCAACCCGAGGTGGTGCTGCTGAAGCTGGTACGGGGGTACTTTGAGAGGGAGAAGCCGTTGCTTGTACATTTTGAACTGGTGCTGCAGAAGAGCGAGTTATTGCAGCGTTTGCATTTGGTGGCGCAGGCCGAGAAGACATGCTATTCAAACGTAAATTTTTAATAAAAATCACATACAAAATTTTGGTTTTTGAATTTGACTAAAATAAATGTTTTCAAATAATAATGATCGTGATCTCTATAGATACAGTGCCGGTCATAAGTATTGTCACATGGAATTTTTCGCAATGCATGCAAAGTTTTTTATTCGAATTTCTAACTTTGAATACTTTGCGAAAAATTCTCTGTCCCAATACTTTTATTCGGCTCTTGTACATATACAGTATCGGTCATATCTATAGCACGCCATTTCAAAGTTATATTGTGTGCAACTTATGTTTATTTATTTATTTTTCAGAATTTTCAATTAAAATTTAGTTCTTTCTCTAACAAACCCCATATAAACCCAAGTTTAACAATTTGTAGAAAACTTCAAAAAAGTGCAACAAATTTTCACCTAAATTTCAAACTTTTTTCTCGGAAGTGTTTGAATTTTTTTGAATACACAGTTTTATAGCCCTATCAATTTTAGTCTGATAATGTGCAAGTTTCAAGTGACTAAAAGATACCGTTGATTTTTTAGAATTTTTTTCGCCAAAGGTGTTGCGGTTTTCATCCATATACAAATAAATTGAGTTTATCCATTATATGAAAGCCAATGCGACAAAAAAAAATCTAAAAAATTAACGGTAATTCGTAGCCACTTGAAATTCGTATTTTACTACCTCTAGGGACATTTAAGGAATATTTTTGTTGTTATAGAAAGATAACTCATACTGGTTACGAGTCACAATAAACAATGATCATTAAAACCAGTCTTCTAAAAACACACTTCTGAAATAATAACAGTTACCAGACTATTTGTTTTTATTCTTTGAGCGAAAATGTTGTTTTTATGTATACAAATCTTGAAGGCGGCTATTTGTCAATTTTCGTTATGTATGTATGTAAATATTAATACATAGGATACTAATACATTTGTTTATACATATACCTATGTATAACGAAATGAATACCCGTTAAATCCGCAAAAACAGTAGTCTAATAGGCGGATGGTGGAGTCCAGCAGCTTATGCAGTTGCGAATTGATTATATAGAAATCAATTTGTGTGAAGCTCGCAAAGCATTAAGACGTCCCAAGTGGATCGCTAAGAGACTGGTATTTATTTCACTATAACTCAGAGTGTCTTGTACAAGTTTTCTTTCCAACTTAAATTCTATTTAAAAAAAAACACGCGACTTTTTTTTTAAATCAAAATGATGCACACTGTCCGAAGCAATGCTGATTTCGACAGACAATTGTCGGCCGCTGGCGGTCGTTTGGTGGTCGTCGACTTTACAGCCAGTTGGTGTGGTCCTTGCAAATGCATTGAACCTAAGGTTAGAGCGCTTTCGAAAAAGTATAAGGACCGCGCTGTCGTACTAAAAGTGGACGTGGACAAGTGCAGTAATGTAGCACATGATTACAGAGTTTCCTGCATGCCGACATTTGTATTCATAAGAAACGGTCGTAAGATAGATCGTCTTTCAGGAGCTGATGAAAGGGAGTTGGAGTATAAAATGTCGAAAATGGCAAGAGCTAAGTGAGCAAGAGAATTTAAGCGTTAAGAAAATGATTAAATTTTGTATTCTGATTGTTTTGTGATTATAATTGTGAAAATTAATGTTTTTTGTATTGTACTGAAGTTGATGAACGTTATTGTAATCTTTTAAAATTTGTAAAATGCATCTGGTATGACATTCAATTTTTTTATTAATATTGTACAACTATAAAGTTAAAAATCTTACGATTAACTGAGAATAAAAAGGACATTGAGCTATCTAATTTAGGTATTTTTTTTTATTTTGGCCATCAGACGTCCAGATCTGTAGAATGTTATTTAAAGGTTTGTAAGTTCATACATAATTCCTACACTACATTTTTAATAATCAAGATTTTGAACTTCAGTCGAGAAATGGCTTCTCGACTGCGCGCTGAATTCAAATAGGAAAATTAACAGTTGACTAAATAAAAAAATGCTAAAATTAACCTGGCGTTTAAAGGACTTCCATCGTAATATAGAAAGAAGAAGCCCTTTAATTGATGACAGTCCATTTAAAAAAGAAAGGAGAAACGAATGTAGAGTGGAAGGCTTTTTACTCCTGAAATTATCAACTGGGTTATAAAATGTTGTATATTTAATACAGCCATGCACGACGAACATTTTGGCGAGCACGTTCTCGACTCGCATTCAGTGATCGGACTTTTACCACATTGTGGTAGATCTGCCACTTTTTTGAGCATCTACCACATCTACCATACAAGGTCTGAAATCTACCACATATTCGCGTTTTTGAGTATTTTTATTTTTGCTCGACGTAATATTATTGGCCCGTAGTCATAGTCAAAATAAAGTCGACTTTAAAGTTAGTTGCAGCTTTTTGACATAATTTTCAATGGGATATCTGTCAAAAAAGCTGCAACTAACTTTAAAGTCGACTTTATTTTGACTATGACTACGGGCCATTAATTTTAAGAGCAAAAATTGTCCAACACTAAACACCAATAACAGGCAGAATGGGAGGATAAAATAAACTAATATTATGTTCAAATTGGCCCCTTTTAACTTGTTAAATGAAAAAGAGCTTTTTGGAAAACACAATCGTCCACATTGAACATTTGGAGTTAACTTTGACGGTTGTTTGATTACCAATAAAAATTCGAAAAAAAATATTCAAAATCAGGTTTTTGTGTTTCAATTTGTTTTGTGCGAATGTCTGCTTCATGATATTAATGCATACGGATTACTTAGAGACTTCAAAATGTTTAGCTCGCATGCACTATTTATCTCTGCGTACGATGAGACCTCATGGGAAGATAACTAATTACCGCCTGGGCCTCTTTTTTGGCGGGCGGGCATGCATACAATTTTGATATTTTTTTAATTTTAATTTTTAATATTTTTCAGAATATAAATTTTTTGAACGTTGGCGTGTCAAATGAAAGCTTTTGGGTCTTTCTGATTGGCCGGAGCAGAAAGCTTTCCGACACAACTCTGCGTTGAACTGGTTTTCAAACGAGTTAAATGATTTTACTGGTTCAACTTTCCAAAAACAATTGCATGCGATTTAACTTGTTTATGAACATGTTTTGTTCATTTAACTGGTTCAAGCCATTTAGGGCCGGTTGTTCAATGTCTGGTTATCCCCACTTCCGGCTAAACATCATTGTCGACGTTTTCGAAATCACGCATATAACATGTGATCGATAAAGCAGTCGTTGTATTTAACCGGAGCTTCTACCTCCGATTTGTGCTAATCAGACATTGAACAACCGGCCCTTAACATGTTTAGCTCGTCAATTTGAACGTAGTATAAAATAATAAATTTTCTCAATATTCAATTTTTCGACAGGGAAACTGTGGTTTTATTGTGTTAAATTGCAAAATATATGATTTATGAAAAGAGATTAAAGCGAAAATGTTAAAAAACGGCGATTTTTGTGAAAGTATTAGCAAATTTATTTCTAGATTAAATAAATAAATAAACAAATTTCAGTGCATCTAAAGTTTCTAAGCGTTGTTGTACTTTTACTTGAGAATTGTCAAAATCGGCAAATCGCAAGTAAGCGGTTTCTGAAACGTACCACATTTATTCGCTACATCGTGATGTGCATAAAAAGAAAAGCTGGCAGCACTCCGCAAGTGTTGCAGAAATCTTTCAAAATATGTTGAAATGGTATGGAAGGAACTGCATTTACACGTTCAAGGAAAAAAATTGCCACAACTCAACGCAATTTTTACCAACTTCAATCTTGCACTTTATATACTAACATTAATTTTTTTTTTAGATTCTATTGAAAATGTTTGCAATTTAGGTGAAACCTTCAAAGAATTTTTTTAATTTTTGTACAAAGTTTGATCCAAAACCTGACATCTCACACATTTCTTTGAAATCTACCAGATTTTTTTCCAGATTCTACCACCCCTTTTCTTTTAAATCCGATCACTGCTCACATTCGTCTTTTTAATTTTTTTATGTAGTCCCGCAAATCCCGCGGATCCCGCAAGTGTAATCCCTCATTTCTGACACGCAAAAATGGCGCGAGATTCCGCGTTTGCGGGATTGGATTTCCTAGTCGTAAGATAGAATCAGTTTATAGTTCCAGCCATCTTTGGGCTATTATATAACTGTTTAATAAAAAAAAAAAACTCGAAACAATTCAAATTTGTTTGAAAGGAGCGTACACCATTTGGGGTCGGGTCTTAAGCCTATGTGATTATAATGTCGAATTTCCTATAATAACCCATGGTAAAATTAAAAATAATAATGTAATATAATGGTATAATATATTAAATTAATTATGAGCTAATTCGTGCAATAAAATAGTAATGAGTATATATCTAATATTGATTATGAGCAGTATTCAATTGTGCATACAAAGCGTGATATTTGCAATTATCGAATGCGCAATTAATATTTGTGGTGACGCTGCGCTCGTTCAACATTTGTGGCACTGTGCTTTTCTAAATCATCTTATCTGTAAAACCACTGAAAAGTTTGTATCCTAAGTTCCACAAAATTAGCACCACTGCCGTTGCTTTGTGAATGCCTAATAAGAGGTTAAAGAAGAAGAATACGAAAAGTTTGTCTAGTTTTGTGTTGATTTCAGATAAAAATTAGAAAAGCATTTGCAAAAACCCATCAATACTGAGAAAAATGAGTTTAGCTGGTGAAAATACTCAAACAGAGACTAAGGAAAACATAACCGAATTAGAGGAAATCGATGAAGCCGAAGTAACTACTAAAACTGGGATATGGCATTTTTCAGATTTGCTGCACAAACAAAATTGTTTTAACACATTTCAGGAGGAGGCTTTATTGAAATCGACGATGAGTATGACACGGTGCGTACAAAAATTCCTCCTGTCTGAATACTTTGGCCCACCACCAGCCGTACTCACAGATGAGGATTCACTTATGAATGAAGCAGCACAGCTGCAAGACGATGAGATGGGAGCTGATGAAGCCGGCTTAAGTGACGAGGATGAGCAGTTGACCGAGCCAAAGGAAGTATTGTACTCCCACATTAACGACGATGATAGCGACGACAATGAAGACGATGAGTTGGACGAAACGGAAAGAGCAATTGTGGAATATAAAAAGTTGCTAAAAGAATTGGATGTAAATCAGTATGCTTACGATAAATATTTACAACTCTGCAGTATAGCACAGTGAGTTAATTAATGAGTTGGTGTACATATTATAATTTACTATTGCTTGCTAACATTTGCAGTACAACAGATGACTTGGACATAATACGAGAGGCATATAGTCGCTTTTCTTCTGTATATCCCTTGTCACAAGATTTGTGGCTTAAATATTTAAGCATTGAAATGAATGTGGCTCTATCACCCAAAGAAATTGAATTTGTGGAGAGTCTATTTCGAAAAGCTTTATCTGACTATTACTGTACGTAACACATGGGACATTTTATAGCACAAATCTAAGATTATTTCACATTGCAGCAACTGCCATAGCAGTAAAGTTTGCGTCGTTAGCTTCGCGGTGCGCAGATCGAGACGTGGTGTGGCGAGAGCTGTTGGGTACCTATGGACTGCACTGCCTTGAGGTCAACAATTTTTTAGGCTATATCGGCAGTATCTCGCAAGCAATTCTTCTATGAGGTATGAATTGTTTTAAATTGTTATAAGCAAATAAGTAATGATATAATAATATTAATTAAGTTCGGAAGCAAAGCAAGAAGGGTACATAAAAAGTTATATACAAGAATTTCGTATCCCCTCTTTAATATGGAAGAGAGCTATATCGAGTTTAAAGTATTTTTGAACGAAATAAGGAGCTATTCGGCAATGGAGTAAGTTGGGACTCGATTGACAAAACTTATTTCAAAGCCAAAGATCACTTGCAAAAAATTTTGCAATTTGAAACGAAACTCAAGGATTTAGACGCCAAATGTTACAGGGAGCGTGCTGAGGTCTATATAAACTACATCAAGGAGTCGGACAAATTCCTTGACGAAAATGTTTTGCAAACAGTTTATGAACGTATGGTGGCCGACTGCTGCTTAAATATCGATTGTTGGTTAACCTATATTGACTTTATTGCATATCGCGATGCATTCGGGCGCCCGGAAGAAATGCAAGATTTACCCGTCTACCGTCAAACAGCAGTGGATGTTAATAAACGTGCGCTGCGTAACTGCACATGGTCAGAAAAGCTATATGTAAAGCATATGTTACTGCTGGAACAGTTGGGTAAGTCGCGTGAGGAAGTACAAGAAGTCTTGGAGAGTTCGATGTCAGCTGGTTTCCAAACCGCTGAGCAGGCTGTGGCAGTTTGGATGGAGTATTTGACATATTTGCGAAGACATACAAATTATGAAAATGAGGAGGAGGTAGATAATTTTCGCCATGCCAGTTCGAATTTATATTATTTATTAATTTGAGACATTTCAGTGTGATATTCTGCGAAAAAATTTTAATTTAGCTTGGACCATACTCGGACAACAGTGGGGTGTGTTAGCCGATTGCAATTGTGAGATACTCTTGCTTTGGGGCCGTCTAGAATATGGACCACTTCGCGATGCCAAACGCGGACGAGAACTTTGGACGACTGCTATGGGTAAGTTTAAATGTTTGAAATTAGCTTACTAAACTATTTTGAGTATAAGTTACTCATACCCTCAAAACTATTAGTAACTAAGCTAATTAGCCTTTTTATTTATACATTTAGAAAGTGCCGATAATGCAACTCGTTCTGGCCTATGGATTGAATTTGCGCAATTAGAGCTGCTGGGTCGAGATTTGGAAGCAACAAGAAAGTAAGTCGCATAATAACTAAAACTTTTTTATTTTAGGATTTCCCTTAAATTTTAACTATACTCTCAGATTGTACCGTAAAGCTCTGCATTCACCAGCGCTAGATAATCCATCAGTAATAGCTGCAGCTTGGGAGCGTTTCGAACGCTGTAATGGCACAACGAAAACNGATTGAATTTGCGCAATTAGAGCTGCTGGGTCGAGATTTGGAAGCAACAAGAAAGTAAGTCGCATAATAACTAAAACTTTTTTTATTTTAGGATTTCCCTTAAATTTTTTAAGATTGT
This sequence comes from Rhagoletis zephyria, assembly GCF_001687245.7. Lineage (NCBI taxonomy): Eukaryota > Metazoa > Arthropoda > Insecta > Diptera > Tephritidae > Rhagoletis > Rhagoletis zephyria. The sequence goes on along the minus strand of NW_016163907.1, from coordinate 23,067 downwards.
ACCGCAAAGCTCTGCATTCACCAGCGCTAGATAATCCATCAGTAATAGCTGCAGCTTGGGAGCGTTTCGAACGCTGTAATGGCACAACGAAAAGTCTTAGTAATTGTAAAAAAGAATGTGTCGATTTCTTAACTCAGTATCGCACACAAATGAATCAATTTAAGTCAGATTCAGTGACAAGTGTTAAAGGTAATAAAGGTACAAAACGCAAATCAGCAGCTTCCATCGAGCCTCCTGTACCGGATAAGAAAACTAAATCGCAAACAACAGAGAAAGATATGCAACCAAGTGGAAGTGGAGGAGGCGGTGGGAGCGGAGATGGGCCGGGGTCAAAACGCCTTGAATCCACCACATTTAAAGAACATGAAAACCAAGCAATAGATTTGGCTAAAGATCATTTACGAATATTTCTTAGTAATTTGGATTACAGGTAAAGTATTTGAATACTAAAAACAGCTCGCGCATTTTAAACGTTTCTGTTTAAGCTTGACTGAAGAAGATATTCGTTCCAATTTGGGAGATTTAAAAATTGTTAACGTCACACTCATACGCTCTGGGAACGGCAAAAGCCGCGGTTTTGGTTATGCAGAGTTAGAGAGCGAGGTTTTTGAAAGCTTTCTTTTTAAGCCTTTTTATTGATTTTATATAATCTGTTTTGTTTCAGCTTGAAGTTGAGAAGGCTTTAGCGCTGGATAGAATTTCTTTGAAAGGTCGACCGTTGTATGTATCCAGCGTACTTCGGGACAAAGAAAAACGTCAAAAATTTAAATACTCAGGTGAAACTTTTACCTTGGAACATAGTGAAATAATATTATATTATATAATTATATTATTTCACTATGTCTTGGCCTTCTGAACCTCATAGTGAATATATGTGTGTATATACTTACAATTCCATTTTTTATACAGACGACTTGGAACCTAAGAAACTGTTCGTGAAAAGTCTGCCGCCTGACACTAAAAAAGAAGAACTCGAACAAATATTTGGTGCATTTGGAAAGCTGCAAGACGTTCGCTTAGTACATCACAAGTAAAGAAACACCAAACCATATTATTTAAATATAAATATACTGTAATCAATCTTATAGGAGTGGCAAGTTTAAGAATATTGCATATGTAGAGTTCCAAGATGAGACGGCAGCTGGGAAAGCAGTGCTTGGTACTGATAACCTTGAACTGCGCGGCCACACAGTATGGGATTTAATAGCAGATCACTTTAGGACTTCAAAATTAATTAATTAAAATTTTTTTATTTAGATTTCAGTTGCTATTTCTGCGCCCCCACCGAAACCCGCTTCTTCAACGACAAATGCAAATAAACTTCTTGCCATGAGTAATAAGCGCAGTAAGGCCTTCGAACAGAAGCCACGTATGTCACTCATACCAACAGTAGTGCGCAAGCAACTTACCAGTCGTAAAATCTCAAGTACAGTAAATAACAAAACTACTAATGGAGCTGCTCCCTCAAAAACCAATGATGATTTTCGCAAGCTATTGCAAAAATGAAGAATTATGAAGATATGTAATTGTAATCGCAAACTATACTCGTCCGTGAAGTGTTTGAAACATTATGATGGGGTAAGTCCGCGACTCATACCATACCAGTAGCACCTGTCTCGCACAGTGAATTTTAGTGGTTAGAATTTAAATGTTTAACAGCAAAATACAATATAATGTATTTAACTTGATTTCATTTGTGTCCTTCCTCCTAAAATAAAAAATCATTAATATATTTTTTGTATCAATCATTTGTTTTGTTTTAAAAACCATATAAAATACACAAGTATTTATAAATAGATATGCATACATGAATAAATTCAAACTTTTCATACTTTGAATTTGACACCTTTGCTGACTGCCGCTTTGATACCGGATATTTCGCCGCCATAACGTTTTGTTTCTTTGCGCACGGTTCGTACAGCGCCCTTGCGCCGGACCAATGCCTTGCGGAACTTGTTGCGGTGCTTGACGCGTGGATTTCGCGATTCCTTCTTGCGCGCAGGTGTAAGACCCTTGTTTTTGGCCATTTGATAGGTAATTCCGCGACGCGTGTCTTCATCTTCCTCCAGTTCACCATCGGAAGCATCGATTTCGTTCACTTTACCATCCTCGGCGCCGTCATTTGCTATCTGCGGTTCATCATTATTCTCAACGGCATCACCGTATTGTTCGAGTATTCCTAATTTTGTTTTCTTCTTCAATTTTGTCCTTTCAACGACATCCTTCACTTCCAATACTTGGAATTTATCACCATCAACAATGCGCTCCAACAACGCTACCAGCTGTGGGCGTATTATGTTTTCATATTTATCTTGTAGCTGCTTAATTAGTTTCTTAAATTGAAGCAATCGCTTTGTAACGGGGTGGTTGCGAACAGCGGAACGTTTAGCTTTCAGCAATAGATAAAAAGTCACGTTAGAACAATAACTTAATGCTATGTTTTGGTAAAGTTCTGCAAATTGTAATGCTGGTATCATGGGCACATTATTTTGACGTACATATTTCAATACAGGTGATATCACCTGTTCCACTTCATTCACATAGCCTTTAAAATCGTTTACAAGCGGCGCAAATTCTGGCGAATCTTCTTGGAACAAACGTAATTTATCTCGCTTGGTTATGCCGGAAAGATCGGCTTTGATTTTGATTGTTTCTTCGGTTTCTGGCTTTTGCGCCTTGCTCTTTGATTTAATAGTATGCAGCAGTGCGTCATCCAGCAGAAAATCTTCCTCCTTCATTTGTTTCGCTAGGCGCATTTGTATTTTCTTGGCCTCCTCTTCTTCTTCCTTAGCCATCTCTTCCTGCTCGGCAGTGTATGTACTATAATCGGGATCCACAAAATCTGTATTATAATAATTCCGGCTCTTTTTGCCCCAATCGGTAGTATCGGGTAAATCATCATCACTTTCGGCGCCTTCTATGTCACTGTCTCGCATTAGGGCGCCCACATCTCCATCATCCACGTCGTCCTCATCGTCACTTTCATCGAATGCCATTAGCTCATTTTCATGGCTGTCATCGTCACGTCTACGCCTTTCGCGAACCTCACGCAACAATTCTTTTTCCTCCTCGCTGTATTCAGCCTCAGAATCGGTGGGCTCGTAATCGTCCGCATCGTCATATTTTTTTTTATCTATATGAATCTTGTCTCCCATTTTTTAACTTGGTCCAGCTCGAAGCTTAGCACTCACGTGTAATACAAAAACATGTAATAATCCAAAAGTCGGGTCTAATTCAGCTGTTTACTTTCCGCTTCTTCTTACACACAATTCATTCACTATAATTTCAATAAAGAGTTGCCAATAAAGAAATTGGGATTGCCTTTTCACTGCCGATTTCCACTTCTGACGCAACGGCTCAAGTAACAGTCTTCTTTCTGCCAATTTTGACTCATATTCTTCGTCAAAATGAAGATGGGTTTCAGCATTGCCAATGCAATGATAAATTGAGTTGTTCGAATGGATGTACGCAAGGCATCCGGATGTACGCCATCACATTTACTCTTCAACTCGTCTATTTCCTCTACAGCCAAACAAATGAATTCCAATGTTTTAAGTAATAAACTGAGTGAATCAAGAGGCTCGATACAACGTGCTTCGCAAAATTTTAGAAATCGTATCTGCTTAGAACCAGAATATACTGCAAGGATACGTTTTTTCAAGAGATTTCCAGCCTTGTTGGATACCCGCAAGAAATTGTCAACTGTCTTGACCATTCCCATGCAGTTCCGAATAGATGAAATATCGCAATAGATGAAATATATGTAATAGTCAGATTTAAATTGTAGTTTGCACAATGAACGTTGAGAGCGTCCGGACACGACTTTCTTACAACAGTGGCACAACCCTTAAATTCTCCGCTCATTTCTCGAGTTCTCTCGTAAAAAAAACTCACTTACATCTTACTTACATGACAGTATATTTTTTTGGCATTTCATTCTTGACATTCTTGAAACGAATATCCACTCCGAGTTTATTCAAAGTCGTAAGCAGCGTTTTTACAATACCTTCGTCTGTTACATCACTTACAGGAATGAAACCGAGGAAGTCTTCACGAATTATGTGTTGCTTTTCAACTTCGTGGACTTACCAAACCACAATCGTAAATGGTTCGATTCCACTTACATCAGTGGTTCATCTATAGTAACTGGGAATCATTTTGTCTCATTAACGCATGTTACTACATAAGTGTTTAGTGACTATTCCGCCTCCAGCCTCGATGATTACATTTTAGATATTGTAGCTCAAATATATTGCAATAGCTCCAGCCGTCTTCAAATGGTTATGCAGAGTGGGATCTCCACTCCCCACGGCAAAACGAAGAAGTTCTCTAAAATTACCGTTGTGGTCCACTAGCATTTCCATGGATCTCTCGGCGTCCTCGGAGTACAAGAATAAGACCGCTCGAATAATGGCAACCAGTTTGCCTGTTTTCTATTTGCAGCCTTTTGCGGCTCTGGTCAATCTCATTCTGACGCCATTTCGTTTATTTTCAAACGTGAGTTTGAAGTTCTGCGCATCTTCTTCTTTATTCTTTGAAATTTTCCAGAACTCTTTTCCACATATTCGCAGCCAGCTGTCACGAGCGTGGTAACATTTTCATGCCTGCCTTTCTTAACGTTCCTTTGTTTATCGTCATTTTGTTTTTTTTTTTGTTTTTCCTTTTTTACATGAACCAAATGCAGTTTATGAAACTTTGCGCAGATTTACGGCTCTATTCTGTATCACAGTTTTTATTACGGAAAATATATATGAAAAAGTTTAAATTTGTCAGTAAAAAATTTTTGTCACCGATACAGAATTGGGCTATTAGGGCGTGTGTGAATCGGTACCAAAGTTCTATGGGGAAATCGGTTGAATAATATTTTTACTATGGTGAGACTGTTTTGCCAATCTGTCGTGTGAAATGAAGTCTTTTTCGACAGCAGTAAATCATTGAAAAAAACCGGAAAAAAACTATCAACACATACAATTTTTTGAAAATCAAAGCGTTTTTTAGTTTTCAAACTCACGCTTTATTATACTAAAATTTCATGGGTTATAAAACTGCATACTCAGAAGTGTTTTACAGATTCATATCAAAAAGTTAGAAAATCTGAAGATTTTTTCTATTTTTTGTTTGTGTCTTTAAAACTGTTTTGTTAAAGCAGGCTATAGCTAACCCGGACAAATATTTTAATCATACATCAACGAAAAAGTTGTAATATGAACATGTTAATGCACAAAAAAAATATGATGTATGTTTTTAACCAGACGCACCTACCGACATGTATATACATATTTCGACCCGCTGAATCCGAATCCCAGGTCCGTTTGACCCGTACACATTAAGTAGATTGCGAAGTTCCGAATTGTTTGCTATTGCAAACCTACTTTTATTATTGCTGTCAGAGAAGAGGTAGGTACTAGATCTCACTCCTTGCAGCAGGTCTATAGCTGAACTTATCCACGATTGGAAAGTTTCGGACGAAACATCGTTCTCGGACCGCCAACACATAAGGTTTTAGACCCCAGGGCGATCTGAGTTGCGGAATTTTACACTCTCGCCCAGAAAAACAAACTGGACACTTTTTAAAAATCTAATAAATGCTAGAGCAGACTCGCTGTTAACTTCGACAAACTCAATCCACGAATTGGAAGTGGCAGCCAGTTCACAAAATAATGTCCTGCTGGAATCCTTCCACGACAACATAGCTCCCGGTTCCTCCTTGATGAAACGTAGGGTTCCCTGGTGGAACGGGGAACTGGATGCAAAGCGCAAACTAGACGGGAAGCTTTTCAACAGGGCAAAAGGATCACATCAGTGGGTCGAGTACAGAGCCGCTCCCCCTGAATACAATGAACTCATTCGACGCTCCAAGAGGGAAACGTGGAGGCAAAAATGCGAGTCAATAGAGACACTGCCCGAGGCATCCCGTCTACATCAAATTATGTCGAAGGAGCCTTCTAATGGGATAGGCCTCTTAAAAAGACACGGACGAGTCCTATCTCTTCTGAATATAGGTTCCCCAGAGTTAGAAGTCTCAGCAGGTCCATCTTTGACAGGGACAAGGTACTTTGGGCGGTAGAGTCCTTTGAATCTTTCAAAGCTGCAGGCGGAAATGGTATATTACCGGCAATAATTCAGAGATGCATTGATGTTATCATCGATGCGCTGGTCTGTTTATTTAGGGCAAGTTATTCATGTATACTTGCGTAAATCCTAATGAGGGCCTTTGCATAAACCCGCGAAAGGCTGTTCTGGTACCGTTTACAAAAAGGCACAACCGAACCAATGGGTTACCCTTGGTGAAACAGTGCTTGAATAATCTGACGAAGTCAAATATCTTGGGGTTACCTTTGATAAGAGACTAAGTTGGAATTCCCATCTAGACAAAACTCTTAGCAAAGCCACCCGAGCCATGTGGACCTGTCAAAGGCTTTTCGGTCGAACATGGGGTCTAAACTCCAAACTAGTAGGGTGGCTATACCGAACTAAAGTCCGTCCGATTGTAACTTATGACTCTATACGTCGTTTCACGTCTAAACAAACTCCAAAGGGTGGATATACTGTCGGTGACAGGAGCAATGAGAACGTGTTCAACCGCTGCCTTAGAGTCGCTCCTAGGCTGGACCCCACTCCACATATTTGTCCAAGCAGCCGCAGCTTCGAGAAAAATACCAGGTCGAGGAATTGGCGAGTTCTCCGACGCTATGCCAAAGGAAGGCCAACATGCCTGGTCAAATAGTTTACCAGAACTAGATCCCAGATATGTACATACACTGGTACACAGACTTATCAAAGATGGAGGGCAGAGCAGCAGCGGGTGTCTTGGGACGTGCCACCAAACTTTTTATTGCAATGGGTACTTGTTCCACGGTCTTTCAGGCCGAGGTACTAGCAATCTCAATCTGTGCCAGAGTGAACCTTGAAAAGGGTTTAAAAGCAACTTTTCTAGCTATATTTTCAAATAGGCAGGCCGTCATCAAGGCTCTTTCTAATAAGGCCGATCACTTCGAAGCTCGTCGATGAGTGCTTTGGCACCATTCAACTGTTGTCAACAAGGAATACGGTATTACTGTGCTGGGTACCAGGACACTGCGGGATTGTGGGTAACGAGGCCGCCGACGAATTGGCAAGAGAAGGCTCATGCTCATCGTCCTACTTGTGGGGCCGGAACCGTTTTGCGGACTCAGTTGGTTCTCCTCGAGGCTTAAAGTAGAATCATGGGTAAACTCAGAACGCAGTAAGTACTGGGGAGAAGTAGGCGGCCATAGACCGGCAGAATTTTTGGTTATCCTTTCACTAGGAAAGATATGCATCTTTTGAACAGAGCCGATATCAAGTTGCTTGTTGGCTATCTGACGGGCCATAATCACCTGCGCTGTCACATGCTCCGGCTTGGTATTTCCGCAGAGACAGATTGCTATCTGTGCCTTGAAGACGAGGAGACATCGGAGTGCATTATGTGTGATTGTCCGTCATTGGCCAGACTAAGCCTGAAATACTTCAGTTCTTCCACATCACTTACAAAAGAAGCAAAGTTTTTGCTAGGTCTGCGCCGACATAAGCGTACAAAAATTCATCATTAACAAGTAATTTTTAGCAAAAAAACAAACCGACTTCAACTCTCATATAAAAAAAAAATATATATATATATATATATCTCATGATCCGCTGATCGGATCTTAACCAGATTAGTATGGGACCACCTCTGAGACACTACCTTTCCGATGCAAAAAGAATTATCGAAATCGGTTGACGTGGTCCAAAGTTATGCGGTAACATACATAAAAAAATAAAAATAAAAAAAAATATTCCGACGAACTGATAACCTCCTCCTTTTTTGGAAGTCGGTTAAAAGATATAAAAATATGTACATACATATGTACATATGTATGTAGTATGCACTTCGATCATAACACACTTTTTAAAAATATTTTAAGTTGCAAAAATTCGTTTGTGCTCGAAAAATGTGTATTTTATAACATCTTTAAAGTAATTCAATTAACTAGTACAAATTTTTCCAAAAAGCTCTGAACATAATTTAATTTTTTTCTACATCAAGACTAAAGAGGAATCTATGTATATGCTTACATACATACATACAGTATCGGTCATATCTATAGCACGCCATTTCAAAGTGATATTGCGTGTCACTTATGTTTATTTATTAATTTCAATTAAAATATAGTTCATTCTCAGACAAACCCGATACAAAACCCAAGCTTAATAATTTGTAGAAAGCTACAAAAAAGTGCAACAAATTTTCACATAAATTTCAAACTTTTTTCTCGGAAGTGTTAGAATTTTTTTGAGTACACAGTTTTTTAGCCCCTTCAATTTTAGTCTAATAATGTGCAAATTTGAAGTGGCTACGAATTACAGTTTATTTTGTAGATTTTTTTTTGTCGCATTGGCTTCCATACAATGAATAAACTCAATTTATTTGTATATGGAAAAAATCCGCAACACCTTTGGCGAAAAAAATTCAACGGTAACTTTTAGCCACTTGAAACTGGCACTAAAATTGAAGGGACTAAAAAACTGTGTACTCAAAAAAATTCTAACACCTCCGAGAAAAAAGTTTGAAATTTAGGTGAAAATTTGTTGGACTTTTTTGTAGTTTTCAACAAATTGTTACACATGGGTTTGTATGGGGTTTGTCTGAGAATGAACTGTATTTTAATTGAAAATTCTTAAAAATAAATGAATAAACATAAGTGGCACACAATATCACTTTGAAATGGCGTGCTATAGATATGACCGATACTGTAAGTACGCGAAGAGTTCAATCAAATGTTCAGTTCAACCTTCAAAATTGCAATAAATATGCGTATTATATATTGCTTTGCTCCAATGCTTTTCATAATTAATGCAACCATATGTACACGTTATACTATACATTCCATACATACTATCGACTACATACATATGTACATATATACATACATACATACTTCCCTTATTAGGTATATGTACGTGTACTGAAAAATCAAAATTTCCAAGCTCGACTGCTAAGCTTTTACCCCGGAAATCAAGGGTCACCGAGTTATCAACGCTGAACACATTATCGCCCCCCCACAATTACCAACGCTCGACCAGCCTTATATTTATTGCTGTAGATCATAGCTCATTTGTCAGTTGACAAAAACAATTGCGTTGTCCCCAGCCAGCAAATGTTGTTATCAGTTATGAAGTCGCGAGCCACCTAGATGGACGGGGCATTTACCGAAGTAGTATACGTGAAATTTTTTGCGCACATTTATGTATGGTAGATATTACGAGTATTTACTATATACATTTGTACAAATGTTTAGTTTATAGGTGCCTAAGTTAAAGCATTCGGGTGCACTATATTTATATCATTTTACGCAATGGTATTATTTGTATATTTTAGGCCATGAGAACAGAAGTGGCCTAACCCAAAAAAATGTCTTTGTGCTTATCTACTTAGAATATTCTCAAATGTGATAAATTTTAAAATAAAGGTCGCTTATTCCTTAATTTGATGGTACGCTATGTAGCCTTGTACCTTAAAATTAAGGAATAAGCGTTTTTTAATTTAAAATGTATAACATTTTAGACTATTTTAAGTAGGTAAGTACAAACAAAAATTTGGCCTATTTTCCAAGTACACAATTTTTATGACCAAAGAAAATATGGAAAATGCAGACGCTATATCATAATCTAAAATTTGTATTTATAGACTTGAATCGTCAAAATATGTAATGTGATCAGAAACGAAACAATAACATTTTGGCGCGTACACTTTTGTAAAGGGACCTAGTGTTTTACGCCGCCTCCCAACGGCAAACAGCTTCTTTCAAGGCAGAGACACACACACTGCGGAGGAGCGACCGCTGTTTAGAAACTGTTTTCCGGTAAGTTTTTTTGGATGTTGCTTTGACGATGGATCGAAAATCGGTAGTACGCAATCTTAACCACACGGCTGCAGCGGCCGCCTCAAATACATAATTTTATAAATTTTAAATTATGAATATTATCGGTTACCAATACGTGGACATTTATATTGAAATATTCAGAAGGCTAAATGGTTTAAATAAGGGCTACGCCAGTTCTGCCTTCTCGGGATTAGATAGAACGGGGACAAAACGAAGTAGCTCCTGCTATCACACAAACATTTAGAGCATAGGCATCTGGACACCACAACACTGTCGACTTCGTGTTTATTTGGGAACCAGCGGGCCAATTATCGTTTAAGCTAGAAGTCTCGACTACTATCACGAAAAATACCATCCCTGCACCTTGACTTGATGGTCACTTATAGCCATTTATTGAACAGCAAAACCTGATTTTGGTGAACATAAGGTGATCCCTTAAAATACCAACCCTGAACCTTAACCCTAAGGTCACTTATAGTTGATGTAATGTGGAACGATTTTCCGTCATCCCTTGCCAAATTTAGTTTGGAGACAAACCGGTTTTGGCGTTGTGCCATCTTCAGATCATTTTTCATTCTGAATAGTTTTTGTTTGTCCGTCACTATTTATAGCCGTGCTAAATCGTCGTCGGTTCTTAGTCTCAGCGGACTATATTCTTTCGTTCAACCAGTGGTTTTTGTTCTGTGCATACATCCTCACGGTAGAAATCAGCTGCTCACTTCTTCTTGATTAATTGTTGCATGGATTCGTAGGTAGGTAAAAATCAGTTATTTTCTTTCTCTTTGTTTTCGTAGTATGGGCTTGCGTTTCATTGTTTATGGGCGTCGTAGGGCTACTGCCCTGTTTTGCGTATAGTAGGCTGAGTGGTTCGCATATGATATATTATCAGATGCGGTGTTTATTTGTTCATGTATTATTTTTCCGATGAACGTCTTTCGTTTGTATATCTCCATTTTCTCTAATACGTTTAGGCGTTGTCCTTTGTGCTGTACATGGAGAAATTTGACTGGCTTTTCCATTTTCATTGGCGTACAATGGTTTTCTGCCATATGGTTTGCGAAGTTCGATTCCGGTGTGATATATGGTTTTAGCATTTTTTCGCTGTAGTCCCTTATATGTATCCTCCCCACGTTGTCCTTCGTTCTAAATGCTGTATTGATGTTATATTTTTGGAATACTTTAGCCAATTTATATGTTGTGCCCGTATAAATTAAGACTGCCCGAGCCTTTTCATTATTTTCCTTCTTATTTGATTTCTTCGTTCTTGTTGCTCTTCTTATCGTGTTTACTAGGCCCTTTCTGTATCCGTTATTTTCCGCGATTGCGTATATCGTATTTAGTTCTTTGCTGTAAGCTTCTTTTTCCAATGGGGTTCGTTCAAGCCTGGTTATTAGATGTCTGTGCTGTTGAGGGTGGTTTGAAGTATTGTGTATTATCGTGTCTGTGACCGTGGAGTTTCTATATATCCCGAATTCGCTTTTGTTGGTAACCTTATTGATTTTCATTGTTATGTCCAAATAGTTTATTTTTCCTTCGTTTTCCTTATCTATAGTGAAATTTATATTCGTGTGTTCGTCATTGCAAGACATATGATGTCATCGACGTATCTTGCGTAGAACTTTACTTCCAGGTTTGTTGTCAGCTCTGTCACATACTTTTCCTCTAAATGTTGCATGAACTCTTCCATTCAAATTGCGGATGTGGGATTACCCATTCCTAGCCCGTTAGTTTGTCTATATATTTTGTTATTAAACTTGAAGTAGTTTTGGTCTAGTGATACCCTAAATGTGTTCATGATTGGTATCGATGGGTAAAGATCCTTAACATCAAATGATACAAATTTCGCATCTTTAGGTATGTCTAGCGATTTCACTTATAGTTATTTATTTAACAACAGCAAAATCTGATTTTGACAATTATTATTTTTTCAATAGCACAGTACTCTAGTATTTTTATATGTATTGCTCAATAAACGACTATTAGTGACCATCAAGTCAGTCAGTGAGTTTTTCGGAAGAGAAGTGTACACAATTTTGACAGTTAAAACTCATTCTCACACTTCCTGAATCGGAAAATGAAGAGTGCACACAATTTTCAGTGTAGGTACACGTGAAAACTTACAGTTACTGAACCCAGCCCCAGGTGGAGAAGGATTTGCCTTCACTTGGCATTTTCAATTGGCGTCAGTTGGCACAGAGGAGAAATGACTGGCGTGCTGTTTTTGGACTCGGCTAAAATCGCTGAGGCACAGCATACGCCGCCCCTTTGAAAATCAGAACAAAACAAAAGTACAACAAACACATCATTTTGGCAATCAGTACAATTCGCCTTGGAATCGGCTGCTCTGGAATCACCTTTTAATTAATTCACCTTGGCCAAAAATGTGAACCACCCTTCTGAAACTCAAGCAACTGCCCCTGGCATATAAATGTACATCTGTATATGGAGTATATAACATATAGGTCGCACGACTGCAGGTTTTTACCGTTCCGTTCGAATTCGGCAATCTCATGATCTGCCTATAAAATTGTATAAGTGAATTTAATTGGCAAATAATATCAGCAAGTAAAATTCAAACAATTCTGGAAAAATTTATATACATAAAAACCGTCATCTAAGCGATAACAGTACAGTACCAGATGCCCATAAAAGTTAATCTTCAATATAAATTTTTGAGCGGGGTCAGGGTTTCATGAAATATTTTTATATGAGTAAAAAAAATTCCATTTGGCGTTGATTTTAAGTTTTAGGCAGAAAGAGCAGCCGCTTTAAGAAACAAACATAATGGAATTACAGCATACAGCGACATATTTTTTCTAAAATTTTGTAAAATTTATATTTGTATTTTTAAATTTAAATGTAGATGAGTTTTTCACTTAGTATCTAGTGACTAGGAAGGTATGCACAAAAAAAAAATTCAATTCATCACATCTAAGGCTCCGATAAGATTAGATTAGATTGAATATAGACGAAACTGAAGTGATTCACGTTACAGATAACAATATACGAGGATAGATAAGCAATTCCTTAGTAGTATGCATACTTAACTATTTTTTCGCTACAATACATGCATACGTATGCAGTAAAAAATTCGTCGTAAACCAATCGGCTATGCAAATGTAAAAACTTGAATAAAACTAATGAAAACAATAGGTAAAAAAAACATGGCCGAATCTCATTGGTGAGAAGTGATGGGCTCGTCTTGTTCAGATGCAAATATGTATGTATGTATATAATAATGCATGTATGAGTGGCTGTAATCTACGTATGTATGTATATACATATATAAGAATATATGTACACGTGTATATGTTTATACAATATATTAAGTAGGCGTGAGATAGCGTCTGAACGATACAGTCGAAGAAGCAACGGGTGAGGAGTATGCCAACTTCGTCTGTTAATCAACAAGAAAACACCCATATGCATACATATACATACATATATGTACATACATCAATATATCGCACATCAATACTATTTACCTCGTCATGGTCAGCTGATGAGTGTATGTATATATGTATGTATTAAGCTGCTACATACGTAGTGCTTTTTAATTGACTTTAGATATGGAGGGTTATCAACTCGACAATTGGGTGTGGCATATATTAAAATAAATATTTAAATCCTCATTTATTTAGTTAAACTCAATTCATTTTAATCATAATAGTGCCATTCGCAAGAAGAAAGGAGAACCAGCAACATTAGTGGCACATAATGGTAAGAGGGTGAGTGCAATTTTAAAGTAGTTTATGACTCTGTATACTTACCTAGGATGCAGCATAAAATAACAGCAATAATGACAGCCTGGAGATCAAGCGAAGACGAATTTTTTCCAACAGGACCTATTTTGTGCTAGGTAAACAATTAAAAATTGAGGCCCATTCCCGGCAAAAGAGACATCCACAATCTCGAACAATAACACGGTGCTACAAAAAAAAAGTTGTATTTACTTTTTTGTCATTCAGTTGAGGTGGTAGAGCAGGTCTAGTAGTATAAGAGTATCAGAATTCGCTGAAAACTGTACAATTTATGACCGGTGCACAGTGTGATATTTCAACAATTTAGGTGAACAAAATTATATGTGGATATTTTTGGGGTATATTTAGGATGCTGATTTTCCATATAGATACTATCCGCTTTCTCAGTTTGGTCGTTGCTTGCGAATTTTCGGTTGCTGAAATTTGGTAAGCTATGTTTTCCATCAGCATATGCAAACTTTATGAAAACTAACATGGAAGCTTTGAACTCGCAGAAATAGGAAAAAAGTGCAATATACCTTTGTTTACGTCCACTAAGGAAGAATTATTGAAGTTTCTTATGTTTTACAGTCATTTTGTGATATTTCGACAATCTATGTGGAAAAAATCATTTCATTACGTTTTTAGTAATTAAATAGACGAATTATAAGACAATACTTTTTTTAATGTACGTAGAGATTTTTTATAAAAACAACTGAATTTTAAAATATGCTAAATTAGGGGACAATCTGTTCATATTTTGACAATTTAAATGAGCAAAATTATTTTTCTAGATGTTCGGTAAACATATTACGAAAAAGTTATAAAAAAATAAGAAAAAGTACTTATTTATATTGGAACGAATTTCCGTCATCCCTTGTATTGCGAATAGAAGAAATTTAAACTTTAACAGAGAACAAATCTTAAAATAAAGGATTTTTTGTAAATTCTTTTGATTTTTTTAAAGCCTGTTCTTTTACAAAAACATCAAGCTATCAACGAAGAAAATTGATTGATAATAAAGGTATAAACACTTAAGTAACAAGTAATTTTTAGCAAAAAAAAAACCGACTTCAACTCCCATATAAAAAAAAATATATATATATATATCTCATGATCCACTGATCGGATCTCAACCAGATTAGTATGATACCACCTCTGAGACACTACCTTTCCGATGCAAAAAGAATTATCGAAATCGGTTGACGTGGTCCAAAGTTATGCGGTAACATACATAAAAAAAAAAAAAATATTCCGACGAACTGATAACCTCCTCCTTTTTTGGAAGTCGGTTAAAAATAACTTCTTCCAAATGTTTCCATCCAGATTTATGATTTCATTAATAGTTCATACATGGTGTATGCGTAACATTTTTTCCTAGTAATGTTTCATAAAAAAGAAATTATTATGCATTTTTATTTCACTTCAAAAAAGGAGGAGGTTATCAGTTCGTCGGATTTTTTTTATTGNTTTTTTTATTGTTTTTTTTTTTTATGTATTTTACCGCATAACTTTGGACCACGTCAACCGATTTCGACAATTCTTTTTGGATCGGAGAGGTAGTGTCTGAGAGGTGGTCCCATACTAATCTGGTTTAGAGCCCATCATTGGATCATGAAATATATATATATATATATTTTTTTTTTAAGTCTGTTTTTTTTTTTGCTAAAAATTACTTGTCATTTGACCATTTACAACTTTATTTACCAATAAATTTTCTTCCTTGATAACTTAATGTTTTTGTAAAAGAACTGGCTTTAACACAAATCAAAAGAATTTACAAAAAAAAACATATTTTAAAATTGTTTCCGTTAATGTTTGCATTTTTTCATTCACAATACAAACATAAAATGAAAATATCTTGCGAAAATGACTTGAACGGTATACGGGGCCGTAATCTACGACCCAAAATTAAGTTTACGTGTTTCTGCGTTTTTTTTTTTTTGTGACATTTCAAAATTCGACATTTTCCTTACAGTGTATTTAGTCACGGATCACGTGGATGCCTCAAAAAACCGCGCGGATAAGAATTGAAATACACAAGAAGCAAATTAAATTGCAATAAGAATTCTTTAGATTTTTTTTTATGAAGTGTTTTATCGCTAAAATGTCAACCGTTTACTTGTTATTTAGTTTTGTGTTCATTTTCGTAATAGTGACTTAGTTTTGTCTCATATATGTAAAAATAAAAGAATTCAAGGCATACATTTTTAATACTTTTGTCCACCTATTTTGTTCAAATATCGCACTTTGCGCTGTTTTGACCCAACATCCCGATTTTCAGTTTTTTGATCATAAGATACGATTTTTGGGGGAGTATTTTGAATTCTGATAGTTTCAAAACTCTTTTTTAGACCCGTTTTATCATTTTATAGAATATCTCTAAAACTATTTTTTTTTCAGTAAACATTTTTTTGCTTGGGAACTTTTTGTTCCAAATTTTTTCCAAAACGTTATTTTTTAATTTTTTTTTACCATTCCTTATCCTCAAAGGTACATTGGATTTAAGAAAAAAATTATATACCTAACGTACAAATCCGTAAAATTATGTATCGATTTTGGTGTTGTAATGTTATCTATCTATATACATATAAATACGCCACAGGAAAAAATATACCGATTTAAAGGATATAACTTCCTCTAAATGTTAATCCCGATACATAGGCCCCCTATGGAATCTGACATATAGACTAAAATGTGAAAACCGTTATATCTCTAAAACTAAGCTGGGGAACTGAACTTAGCAAAGATGCACAGATTGTAAATACCCTACTTATGGTGAAAAATGGTAGGTACTGGGAAAGTGGGCGTGGCACTTCCCATTCAAACTGAAATTCTCTGGAACCACCTATGCTAACGTCCTGAAATTGGACATAGCAACATATGTTGTCAATACCGTACTTATAGCAAAGAGTGGTCGATTTTGGAAAAGAGGGCGTGGCACCGCCCACCACTTATTATAAGGTAATGGAATTTTATACACCTACATTTATACACATATAAAATGGCATTGAATGATTGTTGTATTGTGCAAAGTTTTTAGAAGGATCAGTGTGTTTGTCTTCCGATAGGTGGCGCAGAAATTGAGAGTTAGCCTAAAAAATCATATTTATGATTAGATTTATTTCACTTTTAGAACACATATTAGTAACATAAAATTTGGTGTAACTTAGTAGCCCAGTCATGTGATGAAAAAATATAGTCATTCGCATAAAGGAGTTAGTATTGGTGACAAGTAAAATTCAAAAGTGTACGAAAAAAGATGCCGCATTTCGACAACTGGGCGATACTAGTTTTAAAGAATAGGGGACTTTCTCCACACAATTTTTTTCTCTTGCAAAACTATATATCTACATTCGTAGCTACAGTCATGTGAAAAATAATTTGTTTGTTTAATATTTATTTTTGTTTTTTTTTTTATAAAAATACCAAAACATACTTTTTATTAAGAATGAGTACGTGGTTATATAGCCCATTAAATTCTAGCAACTTAAGAAAGTGAAATTTTCAATTGATTTTTGAATTTTTTTTTGCGGACGGCGTTATTATTTATATAAAAAAAAAACTTGTTGAACATACTTTGTATGGAAGAAAATACAAAACACCGTCAGCTAATGAGCTGTATTTTTATAAAAATAATAAAAATTGAACAAACAAAAGAAAAATAGGCAAATCCGGTCAAAATGTCGCGTGTCGCTATTATTTTTCGCATGACTATATGTATATGTACATATGTATGTAGGTGGCCGGATGGGAGTATACATAAGGCAAGCGAAATATTAAAAAAAAAAATAATAATAATATAAAATACTTAAGTCTGGCGACGTAAATGTGAACGTTCATACATACATACATGGATACTATGCATGGATGTGTAAACATTTGCCTTATTTTGTAGTCGAAATTGTTTTATAAATTTTTCTTTTGCCATCCTACTTTTTCAGATTCATCTCGTTTTCGAACCTACTCATCTTTTTTCTCCTCGCATTTTTTTATAGCAGTCACATGAATATATTAAGAATATGTTTACTTAAGTACGTACAAATATGTATGTATATATGTATATATGTATGTATGTATAAATATTTATAAATATACATATACATATATAAATGACTTAAATATACTACATTGATGTATTTACATACGTACTATACATACATATACGGAGAGCGTACGCAGGTTGATATGTACCAGAATATTATCAGTACCAGCCCGCTAATGAAAACATAATGTTCTTGTATACTTATTTCTTATTTATTTTTTGGAACATTTTATTATTTTGTGTTTCATTCCAATTTTCGAATATAAACAGCGCGTCAACAAATTTCTTAAATCACTTGGTGCAAGGCATTATTTAGAAAAAGACATACAGCAGTTCAGCAATAAAGTAATTTTACTATATGAAAAATAATATAGTATAAGCAGATTTCGTTGTAGTGCCCAGTCCAAGTGATAATTTGTTTTAAAAGTTATTTGAAATACATATCAATAGCGGACTATATAGAAATCAGACTCGTCTGTACTTAAATTGTGATAGCACCATATTTATAATAAATATATTTGCCATTTGTTCAACATTTGGATCGACGAAAAGAAAAACATTTTAATTATTACTAGCTACTGGAAGAGTCATTTAATTAAGCTATTTTGCATTTAATTGAATTGAGACTACAAAAACAAAAAATACTATAAATATTTACATATAGAGAAATATTCATACATACACACATACATATGTACATACTACATATATAAAAGTGAATATTGATTGGTAATCTTGAAGATTGCGTGGAAATAAGCAGAAATTATTCGCTTGTGTACATTTTGTCAGCGGCAGAAATTGATTTATTAAGTTCCATACGCATTGATGATTCCACTCAGTTGATTTGCAACTGCGAGCGCATTACGTAGACAAATAAAAGCAGCTGCAACAAAGTGTTCAAACCTAAACAGTTATCATACACGCAGTTCCGAAGTTCCTGTACAAATTGAAAAGTAAGTACGTTTACATATTTCCTACTTATTATTCATTAATCGCATACAAAAAGCCTCTCGCGACATTTTTTTGTTACCAAAAGCCCAATGAAACTCGTGTAATTTATATGTCTCATTTTTTTATGCAAAAGCCAATATATATTGCCTCTTAGTATGAATGCACTCTCAGTAGGTTAATACTTTGCTTATGTAACAGTGTTGGGTGTCCAGATCTGCGTTGACAGATATTTGATAAAATATACCAACGAGAAAAAATTTATAAATCAGCTTGGGATAGATTGTTTATATGTATATATTTACCACTTTTTAGTCAAATCATTACAATTAAGAAAATAACTTGGCGAATTGAGTGAAAACTCGAATTTGCAATTGCCAGCTCGCTCTCCTTCACCTTTGTCATTAAATATCAAATGAAATTTCGAACTTCTCATACAAATACAATCGCCGTTCGAAGTCGGCGAAGAACTGTAGGTCCCTCCGCTTTGTGTGACAACATCAAGGAGAAGCTCGGCCAAACACTAACATATGTGTATTATAATTATGTATTATTGAACTCACGGTCTCATATCTACCGAATTGGGAAAACTTAACTCCGCCGCAATATAGCCCAAAAATTGCCCTTTGTGACTACCAGTTGTTTCGATCAAAGCAAAACGTCTTGCCCGAAATACGCTCCATTTTAGTTGAAGATATCGAAAACTGAGCCATTACGATCTTAGCTTCAAAACATGAGCGGTTTTATTGGGACGGAATTCACTAGCGCTTTCATACATTCGAAATTTTTTTAGCTTCTGAAGGAAAATACTTTACAAAAAAATAGTTAAATTTTTTTTTAAAGAAAGCTAGGAAAAATACCTGTCAAAATTTACTTGCACATCCAACAATAATTTTTAAATTACTAAGAGCCGGAGATAATGGAATTTTTTACCAAATACATAATGCTTCTTAAATCTTATTTCGACGATGCCACATTCTACAGTGTAATTTTTTGTTGTGACAAAATTTGACCAACAGAGACAGAAGATTAAAAACGTTTTCATAAATTATTATAAGTGGAAGATAATTATATTTTTTTCAAAACAAGGCTTTTAAGTAGCTTTTGGGTTTCACACCAAGCTGGTACGGGCTAACTTTTTATTATATTATATTATTTGCTCACCGAAGAAAAGTAATCTTTAACCACAATCCAACTAACCAGGAAGGTGAGAGAGATAACAACCTAAACTTTTCCATTTAGACTGCAGAAATCTTATAATTCATGAGAATTGCGATTTATTGTTGATTTGAAAAAAAAACCTAAAAAAGAAATCTAAGGACACAATGTTATCAATTTGAAATAAAAAAAGAAATGGTTGTGGTGTGGTACATACGTATGTACATATGTAAATATTTTTTTTCTAAGAGCGATAACCTCTTGACAGACATTAACTATCAAAGAGAGATGCTCTGCTTAAACCTCTCAACTGTACATGATATATCAGTACATTTATTTAGCTGCTTTTCAACAAGGAATCATCTGCCTGTCGAGTAAGTTAGTTTTGAAACTCATTTATTGTCACAAAAAAAAAAAAGACAGCCAAAAGAGCCGATACGCAATTACTACTCTCTGTGTGCCTTAAAAAACATCAACATCCGCGTATTTTATTAATTGCGTACATACAGCGTAGAACTAGACCTTTTGCCGACGGTACTAGTTCTACTTTGCTCAATACCCAAGCAATGCTTTCAACTGTCCAGTTTTTCACGGCGATATTATTGGTGGTGGCAATTGTCGCCCAGTGCATTACTTTGGAACTAGTTTCTAACCGGTTCCGTTTTGGATATTTTTTTCGTTTTTTCTTATCTTTTACAGATTCCATTTTTGTTACATATTTTATTAAAAAAAAAAAATTATTATAAGCTGCGCGCAACAATTTAAATTCATTAAATATGAAAACTCACAAGCAGCCTTCACCGCGATTTGAACTCGCGAACAGCGATACTTGAGTCGGAGGTCTCTCGACTCTATGTAGTTCGGAACAAGCGCTTTCTCAGACTGTCTCTAAATTTTACTGCAGGGCATGTATGTAAAAGTATACTTTTGACTACACTACATATTAATACAGTGAACATTTTAATTCTTACCCTCACGGATAGAGTGTTTATACACACACAGCTATGGATTATGAAAACAAAACTGGTCGCTTAAAGGTCAGGTTAAAAGAATGTACGTATTTCTTTTTTGCATATTTTCCAAGCCTTTAATATAGTGGGCATACATATGTAGGTATGTACACGTGTTAATATTTACGTAAAAAACTTGGATAAAGGTATTGGAGATACCTTTTGGAAAGAAGAATTGATAAGAATCGTTTTGGTTTTTTTTTTCATGCCAGCAAGTATGGCGTACAAGTAAGTTTTAAAAGATTTTTGCTCGATTTTGAAACTTTTATTGTTCGCAAATGGCACAATGTATTTTATTTATTTATTAGCTAAGCCATTTTCCCAGTCAAACTGCTCGTCTTTGGAACTCAAGGAATGGTACTACCATAAGGACGTTCTGCGTTGACCGGAACAAACGGTATTCTAATGGTGCAAGGACTAGGCTATAACCGGTTGGGTAATAATTTCCCATCCGGTGCCATCGATATAAGTTTTACCACTGTGCGACATGCGGTCGGGCATTGTCATGTTGGAAGATCAAGGACTCATATCCGGTTACCCATTCCGACCATTTTTCCGCAATCGCTCGCTTCAATTGCATCAGTTGTTGTCTATAGAGAGCCACGTCGGTCGTCTGACTACTTTTCAGCTACTCAAGCTCATGATACAAAATTCCCTTTTGGTCTCCCCAAATGCGGATTTTGGGCATACATACACACGCCTTCCGGCGCTTTGGATTATCGAAAATTTCTCATATTGCCGCAAATTCTTCTTGGCTTTGGCATGGGCCTTTGTCCAAAATTGTCTTCAATTCGGCGCGTACAACGCTTATTGCCTTCCGTGGAAGGAAAATACCAATGCTTCCGGCGAATGGAGTTTTTTAGGCATAAAAGCTGACATAGTCGTCACAAGAAAAATATGTGCTTTTCATTTTTTGATGCAATGACACATACTGTAAAATGTGGTTAAATGATGACGCTTTCACATGAAATAGGCTGCAACATTGTCCGGTATGCTTAAACACTACTGGTGCCCTCTGTTGACATTCTTTTTAAAATTAGCTTAAAATTTCTAGTACTTCCAAGGCTGGATTGAATGATACTAATAGGGGTTCCTATGAGACAGTGTATAAAACCATCTCATGTCTTCAAGTTGGGACTAACACAGAGTGACGAATGTAAGGCATGCATAAGTAAACAAATAAATAAATAAATAAACAACAACAACAACATTAGAGTAACTACAATAGCACACTAGAAAATATCCTATTTCACTGTCTAGCTTTCGAAAAATCGCGACTGCATTATAACTAAGGTTCAGCCATTTTCGTACAGTTTCTTGGTAAAACTAAGGACCAACCAACGGGTTATTTAAGGACCAACCAATAGTTTTTTGAGATCGTACGAATCAGTGAAACTAACCTAAAATAATCTAAACTTCAATTTAAGGGGCTTTTAAATGGCACATATTTTTATCATTCAGTGCCTAGTGGAAATTCAGTACACTTTTTTGAACGTCACGTGAGTGAGATTCTACGCAAATTTGCATCTTGACTTTTCTATAATCTTCTTTTTAATTGACTACATTAACCAGATGGCCTTCTGCTCCATTTTTATGTCAGACAAGTATCAAAAACTGCAGGCTAATTAATCAGATATACATATACATATGTATGTATATTTGCCCAGTGTGGTCAAAATATTTTTTTGCATTTATGTTTTAATCCGGCATGACTGCGCGCAAATTTCGCTTTCGATCTAGACAATACATATGTAATTAAAAAAAAAAAACAATACAAAATTGAGAGTTGATTTAAATATCGGTGTTTTTGTAAGAAAAATTTCTAAATTCATACATCCATGTGTGCATAGGAATATATGTACTTGCTTACATACTTATACTCAGCGATTAAACCAGTTGAACAGATATATATGCAAATTGCAAAGGACCGTAGTATAAATTTCATTAGCAATGCAAAGTATTAAAAAGAAAATAGATACATACATTTCACGACAAAATACCGGTTCAACCAAAATATATGTATGTGACAAATAGAAGCTAAAATCATTTGCTAAAAAAATAGCAAACTCGAAAATGCTATTTTAGTGTCAACCATTCGGTTACGAACTCATTTGCGTCAATTTGTGCGCTAAGCATTTAAAAAATGTTCATCAGTGCAGATGCTCTAAGCACTTGACATACAAAAAAATATGTATATTTTAAACGAACATTTTATGTATGTATGTATGTATGCATGATTCTACAAGTATATGCAGATGTATTGTTTTTTAAATCTTCTACGG